>NC_047520.1:22712144-22751341 GCF_902827115.2 Pseudochaenichthys georgianus | reverse complement strand
GGAGCCAGTGTAAGGCAGCCAGAACAGGAGTAATGTGGTCCCTTTTCCTAACTCTGGTTAGTACACGAGCCTGCAGCATTTTGAATCAGCTGAAGCGACTTGACTGACTTCTTGGTACTCCCTGATAATAAAGAGTTACAATAATCCAGCCTA
The DNA here is from genome assembly GCF_902827115.2 of Pseudochaenichthys georgianus. NCBI lineage: Eukaryota > Metazoa > Chordata > Actinopteri > Perciformes > Channichthyidae > Pseudochaenichthys > Pseudochaenichthys georgianus. The sequence continues at coordinate 22,751,188 of NC_047520.1, read as the reverse complement.
GAAGTAACAAATGCATGGACTAGTTTCTCTGCATCGTTTTGAGGCAAGATATGCCTGATTTTTGCAATGTTACGTAGATGGAAGTAGGCGGTCCTTGAAATTGATTTTATGTGGGCGTTAAAGGATAAATCCTGATCAAATATAACACCAAGATTCCTTACAGTCTCACTGGAGGCCAAATTAATTGAAGATTCATCGTTAACACGTACAAACTGAGAGCGTTCAGATAGATAGGACCTAAACCAGCCTAAAGCAGTTCCCTGTATGCCAACTAAGTGCTCTAGTCTTTGCAATAGGATATCATGGTCGATAGTATCAAATGCAGCACTGAGATCGAGCAAAACAAGAATAGAGACAAGTCCCTTGTCTGAGGCTATTAGAATGTCATTTGTGACTTTAACCAGAGCTGTCTCTGTGCTATGATGTGTTCTAAAGCCAGACTGAAAATCTTCAAATAAATCATTGTTTTTTTTAAGTAATCACTCGGTGCAATGTTCCAAACTCACATTGGTTTCTCACAGCATCTCTGTATATTATGTGTATTCACACTGTCCTAGACGGCTTGTTGGAGCTCCTGCCCCCCCCCCCCCCTCCCTGTGAGCCCACTGTGCTCTGATTGGTCAGCTCGCCCACTCTTTTCTGATGAGTCTACCACTATGTTCTACCACCGTTACAGCGGAACATCAGTGATTATGTGTTACAATGGCGTTAGCAACCAGAAAATGACACCAGTAAGGACAAACAGATGAGAATGCTGCGAGGGGTCTGGGGGCCGTGTTGGCGGGACGTTGCACGGCTCGCTGCTGCGAGGAGCGGACAGTGTGAGCTGGGTTCACTTCCTGCTTGCTGCGTGGGGTCTGCGACAGTGGCAGTTCTAGACCAATTTGATTGGGGGGGCCAGTTATTTTCTGAGGGGGGCACAATAAATGCAGGACAAAAAAGACAAAGTCAGTATGTATGTGTGTGTGTGTGTGTGTGTGTGTGTGTGTGTGTGTGTGTGTGTGTGTGTGTGTGTGTGTGTGTGTGTGTGTGTGTGTGTGTGTGTGTGTGTGTGTGTGTGTGTGTGTGTGTGTGTGTGTGTGTGTGTGTGTGTGTGTGTGTGTGTGTGTGTGTGTGTGTGTGTGTGTGTGTGTGTGTGTGTGTGTGTTTTCCATCTGCAGGATGAACATGATATACTCATACCCATTCATTTCCCATGGCGGTCAATGACCGAAAACATCATAGGTGTGACACTGTTGAATAAATCACTCATAATGCAAGTGGTCATCAACCATCAACCATATATGGTCCCGTGTGGATGTTAACATAAGGTCTTGAGGCAATTGGATGAAAAACACAATATTTATGATACCAAACGAAGTCACTCGGTCAGATTTGACCAGAAACGTAAGTGATTATAGATGGTCAACAGGTCATGAGTTCAGTTTAAAATTGTGGATATCTCACTTTAAAATGAACCAGAGTTAGTGAAGAGAACTTGGCATCAGTGGAGCAGACGTAGGCTGCAGTTTTACAACTTGTTTCATTTTAAGCAATATATATATATTTAAATATTTTAAAAAGTCCATCCATGCCCTATTCATTCTAATTAGAATGGGTGAACAAGTTGTCATGGCCCAGAGTGAAACTTAACATAAGCTGCAAAGAGGAAGAGGAAAGAGGAAGATGTTTGAAACCAGCTTCTCTGCTTGTTATCTAAATCCTAGTCATCATTTTCTACCATGTTGTTTCATTTCCTCTTCAGCGACTTCCCGCTGAAGAGGATTGTTTGATACAATTGAAAACTCCAAAAATAAATATTACAGTTTACAAAAGAAACCTCAATGTCAAACTAAGACCACTTCATGAACAACGGACCCTGATCCTCGTGTTTGAAACATACGTAACTGTATAAACACATTTTAAAAAATAATAATATGGCAATAAAAACAGCTTCTTTATTTTTTGTTGCACAGTGAACACTTGCATGAAATACTTATCTTAGAGTTTGAGGTATTACTTTGACACGTGTCACATCCTCTGTTTCCTGGCCAGAGAAAACTAACGATATACCCCAAAAAAAAGTCATAAATGAAATATAGAGTTTAATTCTGTGTCTATTAATTCCTTTGCTTTTACTACCTTACCTGTATGCTTGATATATTGAAAGAAATTAGCAAACCACAAAAAATGCAATCTTAAAAGACGTTACAAGCACAAGCACACAGCATGTGCTGCTTTTATGTTAGGTAAACATAGCAATAAACAATCAACATGGTTGTTGAACTATATCAAATCAAATCAAGTTTTATTTATATAGCACATTTATAAACGATGTCTGGTGGAGCCAAAGTGCTGTACATAAAATAAAAATAGCCTACAGTAGAGACACTTTACAGCAAATACAACAACACAGATTGTTCAGAATATCAGAGAAAAACGACACCCTCTATCCTTAGACCCTCTGTCCTTAGACCCTCTGTCCTCAGACACTCTGTCCTCAGACCCTCTGTCCTTAGACCCTCTGTCCTTAGACCCTCTGTCCTTAGACCCTCTGTCCTCAGACCCTCTGTCCTCAGACCCTCTGTCCTCAGACCCTCTGTCCTTAGACCCTCTGTCCTTATACCCTCTGTCCTTACACCCTCTGTCCTTAGACCCTCTGTCCTTAGACCCTCTGTCCTTAGACCCTCTGTCCTCAGACCCTCTATCCTTAGACCCTCTGTCCTTAGACCCTCTGTCCTTAGACCCTCTGTCCTCAGACCCTCTGTCCTCAGACCCTCTGTCCTCAGACCCTCTGTCCTCAGACCCTCTGTCCTTATACCCTCTGTCCTTACACCCTCTGTCCTTAGACCCTCTGTCCTTAGACCCTCTGTCCTCAGACCCTCTGTCCTTAGACCCTCTGTCCTCAGACCCTCTGTCCTTAGACCCTCTGTCCTCAGACCCTCTGTCCTCAGACCCTCTGTCCTTAGACCCTCTGTCCTTAGACCCTCTGTCCTTATACCCTCTGTCCTTACACCCTCTGTCCTTAGACCCTCTGTCCTTAGACCCTCTGTCCTTAGACCCTCTGTCCTCAGACCCTCTGTCCTCAGACCCTCTGTCCTCAGACCCTCTGTCCTTAGACCCTCTGTCCTTAGACCCTCTGTCCTTATACCCTCTGTCCTTACACCCTCTGTCCTTAGACCCTCTGTCCTTAGACCCTCTGTCCTTATACCCTCTGTCCTTACACCCTCTGTCCTCAGACCCTCTGTCCTTAGACCGTCACATCGTACAAGGAAACACTTCCAGAGAAAACCCACAGTTTAAAAGGAACATGGGAGAAACCTCAGGGAGAGCAGCAGAGGAGGGATCCTCTCCAGGACGGACAGACGTGCAATAGATGCCGTGTGTAAATCCAAGAGATAATACATTTTACAGCATATAGACCGGATGTTAGGAAGTGCATGTGTCTGTAATGAGAAGATGAATCTACGAGGATGTCAGCTACAATCCTGAGGAAGCCATCAGGGAGGCAGCATGACGAGACCCAAGGCAGGGCCGCAGAGACAGGTTCAGCCACGACCCGAAGTCCACGACTTAATCCAGAACTCAGGATAGAGGATCCAGGACACAGGACTACAGCAAGAGGATCAACTCCGGATCCCGGCGTAGATATATACAAAACAAGAAAAAAGATTTGTCTGGGTTAATGGGAACAAGAGAATACACAGACACAGACACAGAGGGGAAAGGTCATTGGATAAAAGTTATTCTTGATAACCCTCTAGAAAGATCTCATGAACTTCCCACTCAATCTATCAAGACCCGAGCAGTTCTATTCGATATAGGATAAGAAACAGAGATAGGGAGCAACAAGCTATCTCTTCGTCAGATGCACTCCCTGCTTATCTCAGCGACTCTGTACTCCGTTACCCTCTACAATGCCATAGACCAGCAGAGGGGACCGTTACCCTCTACAATGCCATAGACCAGCAGAGGGGACCGTTACCCTCTACAATGCCATAGACCAGCAGAGGGGACCGTTACCCTCTACAAGGCCATAGACCAGCAGAGAGGACCGTTACCCTCTACAAGGCCATAGACCAGCAGAGGGGACCGTTACCCTCTACAAGGCCATAGACCAGCAGAGAGGACCGTTACCCTCTACAAGGCCATAGACCAGCAGAGAGGACCGTTACCCTCTACAAGGCCATAGACCAGCAGAGGGGACCGTTACCCTCTACAAGGCCATAGACCAGCAGAGGGGACCGTTACCCTCTACAAGGCCATAGACCAGCAGAGGGAAAATGGGGGGTGGGTAAGGGTAAGGATTTTTAAGAATAAACCGCAAGGGTCTAAAGGGAAAAAAGATTCAATATAAGGTACTATATTTTAAGTAATCCTATCTACTATTCCTATATTTGAATAATGTATAAACTATTTTTAAAATACTTTATGAAATCCTATGTTATGTTATAAATATTAAAATAAAGAACTAAATGAATAAATGGAGGGGCAAAGTATTCCAGAGCCTAGGGCCCGCTGCTGCGAATGCTCGGTAGCCTCGGGTTTTGAGCCTGGTCTTAGGCACTATCAACAGCAGCTGATCAGCCGACCTTAAGGCTCTGCCTGGGGTGTAGCAATGGAGGAGTTCAGCTACATAGGCCGGAGCCAGCCCATTTAGGGCTTTAAAAAGAAATAAAAGGATTTTAAAATCTATTCTGAACCGAACTGGAAGCCAGTGCAGTGAGGCCAGAATTGGGGTGATATGGTCGCTTTTTTTATGGCCAGTGAGAAGACATACAGCTGCGTTCTGAACTAGCTGCAGGCGTCTAATTGAGGCCTGGTCCATACCCACATACAGAGCATTGCAGTAATGCAGTCTCGAGGTAACAACGGCGTTCATAACCCTTTCTAGGTCTTTAAAAGATAAAAACAACTTGGTCTTAGCCAAAAGTCGTATTTTGAAAAAGCAGGTCTTGACTACAGTGCTAACCTACTTATCAAATGTAAAGGCGCTGTTGAAGGTCACTCCAAGGTTCATAACAGAGAGGAGGATATTTTTATTGAGGGAGCCCAGAATATCAACCGGGGATGGTTGGGGTCCAAAAAAGATGACCTCGGTCTTACTCTCATTAAGGGTGAACTATAAGTTCACATGTGGAGCAAACAACGTTTTTTATAGACCAAACGTTGGTGACAATGGGGGGAAATGTATCTTCGGATGGTGAAGGTTGCTGACCCCTGGTTTATAGGAACACAGCCTCTGACTATGAGCCTCTCTGATGGAGGGGGGTTTTGTCCACAGGGGGGCGCTGTGATACCAAGTGACAGATAAACACTAATGGCGCTTCATACCCACACTCATGAGGGATCCTGATGAATGGTGATGGGAAATGCAATCTAAATAGGCTATTTTTACTCAATTATTGTACATAAGTCAATATTAAAAGGACTATTTACTATTTAAATAATCCAATATCGAAGAAAACATTAAAGATTTGTGAAAATCAAAAAACTGTTGCTTAAACATAATGTGCTATTATGTCAGACACTGTCTTTTTCTTTCTGCAAATCGAGTACTTTTACATGTATTAATGAAATGTTGATCAAATACCACACTAAGACGTGGATGACGAGACAGGTTTAGCTATTCTTAGAGCATTATTATAAGTGTACAAATGGCAACCCATAATAATAATATATTTAATTGATATAGCGCTTCTCATCTGCCAAGACAAATCTCGAAGTGCCATAATACTTCATCCTAATGGATAGTCCTGTCCTGCTCATTTTCAGGTTCATATTATGTAGTGTCTCTACTTTAAAGAGTCCTCTCCTGTTCAGGTGTATATCAGTATGTAGTGTCTCTACTGTGACATGTCTCCATGCTTTAATGTTCAAAAAGCTCTATTTCTCGCATACTGCCTGTGCTGCAGCCTGCAGCACCTCTTTTCACCCTCTGTCTGAAACCAGAGCCCAGTCGATTGGTCAATCGCTTAGAGATGTCCCGCACCTTAGCCCATACGTACAATCAGTGGCGACTGGTCATTAGGGGCAGGTGGGGCACAGCCCCACCTAGTGTCAGCAGAAAGTATTAAAATAATGATTACAACAAAATGCAAAAAATAAATTAAAAAATAGATAAAATATATTTTAAGATCATGTTTTATCATCTGATTCGTCTGTACATTGCTGTTTTAGTATGTGTTCTTCTAATTAGTGTCTACAGTGTGAGCTGTTTAGAGCCATGTGGGACAAAACCTGATCCTGCCCCTCCCTCTGACTGTCTAAGTGAACGGTGACTGCAAAAACTACACTGCGCATGCTCAGAGTATTTTCCTATTTAATGTGTGTGGCAAAAAATAATGACCAAAGGGGCAAAGTGCTGCCATCCCCACCATACGTCATCTCACATAATTCAGAGCTGATTGGCTGTAAGTACGTGTGCCGCGAATAGTGTGGTGTGTGAAGAGGAGGAGAGAGAGCTGCAGTGAGGCGTCCTAAAACCAGGAAGTAAGCTGCGCATGGCTTCCCTCCACAAAAAAGCAACGAGATTTCTCCATAGGATTTTAGAAAATAGCTCAAAATAAGATCTGTGGGAAACGTAGCTGTTAGATAAATGTACGTTTTGTTCAGCCGGATAATATCCACATGTCTACCCTACTTTTATCATTTTCGAATCAAAAATCTATTGATTAGATTAGATTTATGATAGACTTTTGAAACTACAAGAAGATAAGGAGGACTTTTACAAAAAAGTAATAGAGATTTTTGTCCAGAAGGATAGGCAAATGGTCTTAATCTTCAAGTCAAGGTAAGACTGCAATTTTATTGAAAATGGGATCTTACTAAGAGAGAACAATTCAATATTTAAATGATAAAATTAAAAAATGTTGGGTATCCTTCTGTTGAACTGTCTGTTTATAAGTAATTGAAGCATCAGACAAAAAAAGCTCTTGAAAATAATATTATATTTTGATTTAATATATTTGTAAACCTGAAGAGTCAGTGCCAGTGCCTCACCAGCCATGAACCTCTCTGCAGAAGCTTATATATAGACATCTGAGTTTTTTGTGCCCCACCACTTTTGTACATATAGAAACGCCACTGCGTACAATGTGTTGGAGTGCTAGGAGCAGGGGTGTTCCTTAGTGATGTCAATATGTTCTTGAAATAAACAAAGGATTCCAATGGAGGCGTTTTTTAGGCAGGGGGGACACAAACCTATGGAACACAGGCAACCCAGGAGAGGGAGAACCCCAAAAAGCGGATTAGGACCTAACATCTAAAACATGTATTGGGTGACACAAACAACACACACTACAGGAGAGGGAGAACCCCAAAAAGCAGAATAGGACCTAACATCTAAAAATGAAATTGAAAGCGAATTTACCATTATATTATTCTGCAACGATTCCAAGTCGTTTTCAGTTGTCTTTTATTATGAGTTTCAGACATATATAAATCATTACATTTGGGTGGGACAAAATAAGAGGCCGATCTACTTTTGTCTTGTGCCGCAGGAAAATAAAATAAAAATCTGAAGTGAGAGTATTGCGTTATAAAAAACCCAGAGTGTGTGGAGCAGACCAACACATCCTTCTAGTGGGTCATCAGGGATGACAGGGATTATTGTATGATTCACAGACGGATCTTCAGGGAAACACTTACCTTTGGCTAAAGTTTTGAAGCCATCCCTTCTGAAACAGAAAAGAGATGTGATTAGTTTTTCTAGAATCATCCTTTGTGTTTTCCAAATGTGTTTCCAAATGAGGATGTTATGCTATAATTCCTTACACATGGTGTCACTGCATGGTAAAAAGCAGAACATGTCAGAGACACCTTGTGTGGGGGAGGGAGACGGTCTCGCTCCCTCCCTCATTCCTCCTCTCCAGGACACTCACACATACCCTGATACACACTCACACACGCACACACGCACAGACTCGCGGCCACCAGCCCTCCGCCGCCTCTCTCTCAGCGCGGCTCTCCATCCTCTCTGCGGCGGCTGCACCTCACATCCCGGCCGCAGACTGTCTGTCTCCGCGGGGCCATTGTGATTCTCCCTCGTTTTTTGCAGCATTAAAACGATATTGACATGATGGGTAACAAACAGCGACGAGGCGTGCATTTCAAGGACTTGCTGAAGAAGAACTGGCTTCTGATCGCCACGATTTTCTCCGTGGTGCTCGGTATGTGGAATGCCTGCTGATGTAGAGAGAATGCGTTCATATTCCTGCTGTTTCTGTGCCACTCTTTGTCCTGGCTGTTGCATCCAGCTGCTGTCACTGCTGACATAAATCAAGCTGTTTTGCACCAGCTGACGAACAGCACCAGTACCTGTGTGTTAGGATAACCTATGTTCATTCATGACCATCTTTCCTTTAATAATGGTGGGGTGGTGTGAGTGAGTCTCTGTCCTCCAGAGCAGAGAGCAGTCTGGAAGTGTCTCAGTCAAGCGTGACCAGACTAAAGTGACAGCTGCTGGATCTGTGAGCAGTGCCCTCAGCCTGCAGCAGGGCACAGTGTAGCACAATCTTAGGGTTGGATCCACATTCAGACTGTATATGTTAAAGGACTATTTTAATTCAGGGTTATTTGCTATGGTTCTGACATTGAGCTCAATATCAATCTCCATCTGGGTGTAATGCAGACCTCTAGCCAGTGGTGGAAAGTAACGTTTACATTTACTCAAGTACTGTACTTTAGTACACATTTTGGCTTGTACTTTACCCACATATTTTCATTTTATACTTATCTACACTTCAACCCCACTTCATTTTGGAAGCTGTATTTACTAGTTAGTTTATAAACCATCCAGCACAGCCTGTCTCTGTTCAAAGTTCAGAACCCCCCCTGCCACAGCATGCCAAACACCTGAGAGCTAAATGATTACCACACATTTAAGAGACTTTGGGAATCATAAATTCCATGTATTCAGTTTACCATATAGTTTCTCATTAAAAATGTTTATAGGGAAAGGGTTTAAAAACAAGCTCAAATCCCACACCGAAAAATGAGCACAGGTTGTTTATGGTTTATTGTAATGATGGTGTCCTCTATTGGCCGGAGAAAGCACAACACGACATTCACCGGAGATCGTGTCCCATGTGACATCAAAGGTCAAACTAATGTTGTGCTAACAATTACGCAACTGTGTAGCTATGATAGTATGCAGCTAAACTGCACAAACACATACGTGACGTGTAAAATAGGTTCCGTACTTATTTTATCTCAAACCAAAATCTTTTCCCTACCCTAAACAAGTGTTTTTGTTCCCCATTCCTTATTCCTTAGTTATTTAGTTACCTTAAAGCAACCAAGCCGTTTATTTTCATTACGTTCAATACAACATGATTCGATTAACCGTGCAACAGTTAAACATCGTTAAATAGAATGGTAATATGGCAACATACGAGTGGGGGACGTTCTTTAGACCTTTCAAACGAGCGGTAGATTGTCACAGCTAAATAGAGGTATTCACTGTCTGATACTGATCTCCAGAGGCGTCCCTTGCTCCCAGTCGTTATGCTAAGCTATGCTAAGCTATGCTAAGCTATGCTAAGCTATGCTAACCAAGTCCGGCCTCCAGCTCTGTAGCGCTTTACCCAGATATGAATCCATATGCTTCTCATGTCACTCTCAGAAAGAAATCAAATGTGTTGTACCTGCAATGTAACTACACACATCGTTTACTTTTAGTAGAAGTAGACAGGCAGTGAGCCGCCACCCTGCTTATTTCTTGATAGTATTTTTCCTGGCCAAATGTCCACCCTTTCAAAGCAATCAGCTTCTATTTCTATCAAATGATCTATTTCTTGGGATTGAAAACGTGAGAAATGATGAAGTTATACTCTATTCACATACAGGCTGTGGAGGCTGGATGGAAGTGCTACATTCATGTTCTTTTTTCTATCCCTACCAGTTTCAGGCTAGTGCTTTGAATATAAGAAACCATTCAACGGGTGGCATCTTTCAGTGTGGTTGGTGCAGATCAACCTGCTGCTGGCTCTGGTGAACAATCACCCAACAGCCTATGTATTATCTGTGACTGAACTCCAGTGCTTCCATCAGGTGTATGTCATGTTCTGATAGCATAGTGCAGTCGTAGCATCACATGCAGTTTGCTGTGTCATCGCAGTGTTTTACAAGCGTCCGAATGGGGGTCTGTTATGTGTGATAACAGATAGAAGCATTGCGTGGGATGCATGTGAAGTTAATAGCTGGAAATGATGTGTGTTGTGCCTCATGAATTCCTAAAGGATGAAACCTTGCTGACCTTTTCAAAATGTGACGGTTGCTTATGCAGAGAAAAGTCTGCATTTATTTGAGCGACATCATACCTGATCAAATGTTGCATTTCCAATTTTTTCTTTAGCCTTATAATTGCACAATTTATTAATTATTTATCATTACAATAAACAGTATTTGATTAGATTTTACTGTACAATATTTAATTTTACATTATGTTCTTGTCTATCTTATTCTATTTACATGTATTTAGGCTCCTGCATTTACTTGGTCACTTATAACACTGCATTATTTAGATTACTGTATTTATTTATTTTCTGACATGTTTATAGTTCACTTCATCTGCATTACTTGCATATTGGTCTGCAACATAACCCGCACTATTGTACTCTAATCTATTCTTCTCTGTTTATTTAAAAATGTGTTTTATTGTTTTATGTCATATTAATGTTGCATTGTTGGAGGAACCTGGGACTTCAGATTTCCACACTGCAGCTGCTGCTACATGATGATCACACCTCTGCATCTGCATGACGTTGTCCTGTGTTTCTCTGATCAGGGATCAGTCTGGGCGTCCTGGTCAGAGAGTATGCGTCCCTCTCACACCTCCACAAGCAGTATTTCGGCTTCCCAGGAGAGATCCTCATGCGGATGCTGAAGCTGGTCATCCTCCCACTCATCATCTCAAGCATGATAACAGGTAACCTGATTATTACTGGCTGCACCTCTGCTCAGTGGTTTACTGCAGTGTGTGTATATTGAGTTCATGTCGGCAGTTCAAACACTATCCCAGTAAACACAGTCAACAACAATCCAGCAGTGATGCAGAAGGGAATGTGAGGGCACAAACACACAATCAAAAACACTACGACATTACATTTCATACTTTCAAAAGATAAATAATAATGAGGTCTTCTGTGGGAATTGTGATTAACATAATCTACTATTTCAAACTTCTTCTTCTTTCGTATAACGTTAGATGTCCAACTCGGTGTCGTGTAGCCATGCCCGCATCTCTGGTCCTAGGTCGAAGAGGCTGGCTTCCGAGGGTGGTCTATATAAGGGGCAGATGGTGATTATATGGACAGCGGTCTGCTCAGCGTCACCCCACTCGCATGCCGCACTGTCCGCCAAGCCCCACGTCTTCATCGAGGTTTTAAAGCGACCGACCCCAGTTCGTAGACGGTTCAGAGTGGTCCACTGCCGGCGCGGTAGGTCGTCTCCTCCAATGGTGCCATCTCCTGGGTCCCAGATGTAACGGTGGATTCGGGAGGGCCCGGCTATTTCAAACAATAATTTAACAATTCATCAATTGATTCTCAAAGAGCTTAAAAATGATCTGATAAAAAGTAGGTAACTGAAAGGCCAAGAGAAATTCACCATTACAAATCTAAACAAAAATAATAGAAGAGAATAGTTGCAGAACTAAAATAATGTATTAATAATAATAACCAGATTTTTCTAAACAAAGTCGCAAAGTGCTTTACATGGATTAAAACCAGACTGCCAGAGCCAACAGAGCATGCGGTCAGAATTCCCTACCTAATGAAATATACAGTGTTTGAACAAAAGAAACAGTAATACAAAATAAGAAAGTAAAACAAATAGAACAAGGATGTCGAATTAAACTGAGTGGTGTCATCAGTAGATAAAAGCTTTAATAAAAAGATGAGTTTTGATTTAAAAGATGTCACTGCGTCACATTCACATTTCTCAGAGCAGTGCACCAGAGTGTTCGCAGTCTGAATGATAGCAGGTGGATAACCGTCTAAATGTCCTTAGTTCCGCTGTCTTGAGACAGGAAATGGGAGTAACCTTCACTTGACAAGAAGACAGCAGGCTAACGGATCATCCAGTTTACTGTTGAGATATGTCACTCAGGAGCTGCATTACATCTTCTCTCGCTACCCCCTGCAGCTCACCCTCAGCACAGCAAGGCTGTTCCTTGGAGAAGCAGTTTGGTTTGTTGATGACTTGGAGGATTTGTTTTTTCCACCTGCATTTCCCCTGAGTGTTCCCCACCTGCGTACCTCACTCACTGTTAGCTGGATCCTTCTCATACGGAGCCTGTGGTTATAGGTACCAGGCCCGGACCCTCCTTTACCCCCCCAGACACACAATGTGCCCAGGGACAAGGTGAGGCCCACCAAAGCAGTACAATCAGCTGGGACTGTAATACAAATGGTCTTGTTGATTAATACAGAACTTGTCAAGGCTGTGATTTGGATAGGAAAGGATCTTGAATGGTTTTGGACTAAATCACATATTGATTCTATTTGTGTGCAGGAGAGCATTTGCTTCCCTGCACTTTCACCCCCTGAGGGGTTAAGGGGCAGACAGTTTTCACATCAAGCTGAGGGGCTTTGATGCATTTCATTTGGAACTTCTGTAGCGGCTAAATCATAAGAAAAAAAACAGAACATTTAACTCAAAATAAACTGCCGGTAGGGCACCAGTAAGCAAATCAGGAAAAGTGTTCAATGTCCTGGCAAAAACATCGTCTTGCATTTAGTAGCATTCCAATAATCCATGTATGCTGTATAGAACAATGGTACCTGTGGATTACACGGCCCCTCATAGTGCTCCAATCCCACCCCCACAGGTCTCCAGGTGCCGAAACCGCCTTCACAATGACAAATATATAGGATTACTTTAATTAACTAAAATAATTAAAATAAATGATGTTACATTAAATAAACAAAAACTGCTGAAAAATAAATGTTTCATTATGAAATAATAGAAATCAATAAATAGCTCCAACAACTCGTGTTTCCTGTCCTCTCAACAATCGGAGAAATGGCAAAAAGGACAAAGCTGTTTTGTTGTATGTGAACGTTACTTTTAGTAGACTGGGCTGCAATGCCACGAGTGTTGATTGAGTGGTTACAAATCCAGTTCTGAGATCATTTTCATCAGAGAAATGATGTATATGCACAAGGAAAAGATTGAAGCTTTTAAATAACAGCTTGATGAGATCACTTTCCAACATCTTCAGTCTTTTCTTCTGAACCCCGGTGGGGCGATCTGTTGGCGTTGATTTGAATAACAGATTGTGCTTTTTGTCCAGGTGTTGCAGCCCTGGATTCTGAGGTGTCGGGGAAGATAGGTCTGCGAGCTGTAGTCTATTACTTCTCAACCACCATCATCGCAGTGGTTCTTGGTGAGTTTCTTCTCCTCTCTAATTCTCACAGGAACTTCTTTAAGTCTCCTGTTCATTTCCGTGAACTTAAATAGTGCTAAGTGGTTCAATGAGTGGAGTTGTCCTGACAGGAATACTGTCGTTCTTTGCAGGGATCACTTTGGTGATGACTATCAAACCAGGAGTGTCTCAAACAGCTGATCACATCGACAGAGCTGGAATCACGCCCAACGTCACCACAGTGGACACCCTCCTGGACCTCATCAGGTGACCCCCCCACCATGTGACACCAATCCCTCATAACCATGAAGTGTTAACTCATCTAGAGGTTGACATGAAGGACGTTTTCCCCTGATCATTATAACTGAAATACTTGTGGTGATCAGTCAGTAATCAGACTAAGGGGAAATGACCGAAAGTCCCTCCTCAAAAGTGTTCTTGGTGTTACACTAAGTTATAAGAATAGGAAAGAAGTAGTGAGTTGAGTAAGAACATATACTTCCTCTAAATGTACACCCAACACTCCATTAAAGTGTTCCTGATACAATCCGCTCGTCACATACGGACGCTCGGCATAACTTAGGTTCAGGCCACAAAACCACTTGGTTAGGTAAATAAAATGTCCCGGTTTGGGTTCAGATAATTACATTTGCTACGCATTACATCAAGCAGTGATGTCATGTACAGTAAAATAGTGGTGAAAAGTACATTTACTTTAATGACTGTACTGTCACACGATTTTGGATACTTGTACTTGAGAATAATTATTGTGCTATTTTATACTTTTACTACACTACAATTTGTAAGACAATATTCAACTACATTTATTTGACAAAGTTAGTGACTAGTTTCTTTACAGATTAGGATTATTAGTTTATACAACACATAAATAAACCATGATAAATAATGATGTGTAAGATATCCAGCAGTAGAATATCAAGTTAAAAGTAGCTCCACTTTTACCAGCTGTGATTAAAACATCAATAATTATAATCCAGTAATCATATACAAGATTTTATATTTTGAAGCCAATACTTTTGCACTTTTACTAAAGTAAGATTTGAAATGAAGTACTTTTGTCAAAATAGAAGAGTACTTCTTCCACCACTGATCTTAAAGTGGACCTATCATGCTATATTTGAAACATATATTGTAGGGCCATACCTATACAAAACATGTCTGTGAAGTTTTGTTTTCAAAATACCAAACAGATCATGCATTTTAGCCATGCCTCATTTCGCTCCATTTGCTCTTTTCCAGCCCTGTTTTTGAAAGGGCTGATTCTACTTTTGTGGCAGACTACAGCGCCACCTACAGGCCTGGCATATGTACTACAGCGTCTCCAGCGCTTTCGAGCGGTCTCTCATTCCCCTGAGAGGTGGAGAGTTGCCCGTATAGGCGGAGCTCCCCTTTTCTGACGTCAGAACAATTCAAATAATAATCAGATCCGTTGAAGCCCCGTTTTTAGAGATTTGGGTACGGAGGAAAAGAGAGAGGGTTGTGTTTTCTGACACTTGGTGAGTTCCCTGACACTGGGGACACATACTCATGTATAAAAGACGTACAGAAGTGCATTTTGCATGATAGGTCCCCTTTAAGTTAGATACGGTATGTGACTGAAGTCAGGCACATTACTCAACTATAAATAAGATTGTATGAGCTCTCGCTCTTTCCGTCCTCCTGCCTCATCCGACATGTAATAAAAAAACACTAAAAAGTGAAAGACACTCTTTACTACACTGTCAGTTCGTCAAGTGTTTGTTCTGTAGGCTTGGCCAAAAAGTACTTTGTGACTGATTCCACAGCTCTGAATTATACATACCCAACTTTTAGTTTCTTGATGCTTTGGTTGAAAACAATGTACAGCTTGTACTAAAAAGGTAATCTCCCCGAAGCATTGTGTTGACACATTGTTGGCATCTTCCAGTAAAGTATCTTCAGATTTGAGTGTTTAGGTTGCCTTGCCTAGAACGTGACCACATTAACATCCTCTTTATGAATATTAAAAGCATTCTCTCCTGGATTTTGAATGGAGCCTTCTGTCTGAATTTAGGACACCTCAACTGTGTTTTTCATTCAGGCTTAATCTTGTTTTACCTTTCAACAGAAACATGTTCCCCGAAAATCTGGTGCAGGCTTGTTTTCAGCAGGTGAGACACACATCCATCTGTCATCCTTTCTCCAATGACATATCCATGTTTAAGTGTCATTTAAAGCTTAACGTGAATGTTACTCTGATGTTGTGAAATGTGGTCACCCTCTAGTACAAGACCAAGCGCAAAGAGATGGACCCTCCCAAGGTTTCCAACAACAACACCACCACCATCCCCCCCCTCACAACCGCTATCATGTCGGTGGTAGAGGTAGGTGTGCACATGAACCGTCTGCTCATCAAGAGAAGGCAGTTCCTTCATGCTTTAACCAGTGGTGTAAAGTAACTAAGTACATTTACTCAAGTACTGTACTTAAGTACAACTTTGAGGTACTTTTACCCTACTAGAGTATTTCAATTTGTTGCTACTTTACTGTGTACTTCTACTCCACTACAGTTCAGAGGTAAATGGTGTACTTCTCCTCCACTACATGTATTTAATACCTTTAGTTACTTCTCAGATGTGGATGAATGATGGTAAATCTATTCAAGTGTTGAATCAGACTTTAGTTCCACCTGGAGTAAATCCACCAGCTACCCTGCAGTCTACAAAGTACTTCAGACTAGCTGCACCTTCACCAGCTCTGAGAACACTTTCATGATCAATCATTATAAAACATATCATATATATTATTCTGAAATGGACCAATCTGCACAACGACTACTTTTACTCTTGGTACTTTATTTTGATCTCAATACGCAAGACTTCTACTTGTAACAGAGTATTCATATATAATATACTTTTACTTAAATACAAGATCTGAGTACTTCTCCCACCTCGTGCTTTGATACATTACTGAGCTACAGGTGCCCCAGAGTCCACCATTGTCTCCTGTTGGAAACATCCACTCACATTGGGGTTTTGATCTTTACATGACAACAGAGTGTCCTTGTTGATCCGTCTGCTGCACTTTACGTCTCGTGTTTCTGCACCATGGCAACCAGCGTCTGATCTACATGCACCAGAAGACCCTGTAATGGGTCATAAGTGTCCATGGGTCATTGGGCTGAGATTCTCGAGAAACACTTGCACAGCGCATCAATGGCTCTTTAGAGAGCTTCCTGACCTGCTCTCGGTCGCTGAATGAATAACCTCCTTGTCTCCTCTCCTGGCAGAACATGACCAAGGAATATAAGATCGTTGGCTCATATTCCGATGGAATCAACGTCTTGGGGCTCATCGTGTTCTGTGTTGCTTTTGGCCTTGTCATTGGGAAGATGGGAGAAAAGGGTCGGATACTCCTGGATTTCTTTGACGCCTTGAATGAAGCCACCATGAGGCTGGTCAACATCATCATGTGGTGTGTATGAGAGATCTGTCACAGTAGAGCTGTGCATTGGAAGACTCTGCGTTACGATGATGAGAGAAGAGTTGCAACACAATATATTGCAAAAGTGTTTAATGCAGTCATTTCATTAAGGCAATATTTTTGGAATATCTTTATACAAAAAGATGTAATAATATAAAGAATACATCATCATGGGCAAAACATCCTTCTTTAATGTAATCAGAACAATGGAGTACACTGAGCCGTGATATCTTTGCAAATTAAATATTGACTGAGTTCATATTTGCATATCAACTATTAATGAAAATGTGTGTTTGAAAATCGATGCATTAGCACAAAAGATGATGGATATTTGTTTACACTCCTAATCTACAAGTATGGGTTTACAACATATAAAAGCTGCATTGTGAACACCTTACTATTCTGTCAGTTAGAAAACATGGAGGACAGAACAATGCACTTTTTGAGTCTTTTGGAGAATGAATCGGCAAGGGAATTAAACATAGTTGGCCAAATCTGACACAACTTTGTTGTCTTCTCAAAGATAATGTACCTTTATGAGATAGGGAAACAAATCTCAACTCAAGGTCCACTTACTAGAGTTTCTGGGTCGTCAGAATCAGGTGTATTACCAAGTAGGTTTACACATACAAGGAACTTTCCTTGGTGTATGGTGCGTACATAAACACCGTTAATGAAGATACATTTTCATAAAAACTATTATAAAAAACGATTATATCATTAAAATATAGAGAGATATTACCATGAAATATAGATGTGGGACAAAATACTAATAATAAAATAAAATATGTGCGGTATTGTTGTAAAAAAGGCTAAAGTTATAACATTGAGTTATGATATTAAGATCATTTTTATCAAGTATTCTCGTGGCAAACAAACATTTGTGTCAGTTGCGTACAGTTAGGGCTTGGATGAAGAGCAAATCAATACTAAATACAATAATGTCTTTATTCCAAAGGATTCATAATTACAAAAAAGAGCCTCCATGAAAAATGGTTGCATTGCAGTTTACAACGTAGCATCAATCCTTGTTACCAACAGGTGCATTGAACAAGGTCAGAACAGCGGCTACAGAACTCCTGGTCCCCTGCTGTTAATCATCACTTCCTGTTGTAGGCCACTCTCTGCCCGCTGCCTTAAGCGCTCACACTCTAAAGTAGTGGAGCAGTGCTATTCTCAATTCAACCGTAGTGTTGCTTAACTATTCCTAATGAAGAGAAGCTCGACCACAAACACCGTCTGTCAACACTGACTCTCTCCCCATTTTCACATCACGTCTCTTCACACTCTCATATCCACCCTGATCATTATCCATCACACATCCTCTGTTTTCTTTATTTGATTTGGTATATACTGCGTTGTCTTGTTTATGTCTCTTATGCTGGTGTTATGTATTGTGTACCTTGTTTTTTGTGTGTTTCTACGGCGACCTTGAGAGCCTTGAAAGGCGCCTGTATAAAATAAATGTATTATTATTATTATTATTATTGGTTTCATTGTCTTTGAGAAGCTAGAACCAGTGATTTTTATTTTAAACCTTTAAAGACAATTTACATGTGAATTATTAATCAATAATTCTACTTTGTACTGATCCTTTTTCTGTTACATGACTTATTATTGAAGATCAATTAGTCAGATTAGCAGAGCTGCAGTCTTAATTCATCAAATGTTCTATAATCTTTTTCTGACGCCCAAGTGACCACAGCTAAATGTGTTTTTCAGCTACATGCCAGTAGGGATCCTGTTCCTAATTGCTGCTAAGATTATCGAGGTGGAAGACTGGGAGATCTTCAAGAAGATGGGTCTTTATATGGTGACGGTGCTGAGCGGGTAAACTGTGCCATTATTCTGTATCCGACTGTTCCAGACGCCGGGATTTATGGTTGACATTTTGGGCCATTTCTCCCTCCAGTGATACAGTAAAAGCTGAGCTCTGTGTATGCACTGATAAGGGCCAAGGACATTTGAAACTGCTCAACCTGCAGATGCAGTAATGAGCTACGCCCATGCCTCTAAATCTAAGTGACACCATTAAAGCCTACAGTAAATCCGCTCCAGTTAGGTCACAGGGTTGGTCCAAAGCTCCGGTGGAACTGTGACGACACATAATGTTCACACTTTGTTCAAATGTTCAGAGGCAGCTTTCAGGACCTATACAAAACGTCTCCCTGCATCATTGCTTTATGACTATGAATCACAGCGAAGGTGATTACAAGTTTTTGACTTGATCAACAGAAAAAGCCTCGTTATGTCAAAGTAAAGTCAAATCTCTCCAAAAGTGCTTTTTTATAAGCTCTGTAGCTGCAATCTATTTAAAGTTCTGTTTATTTAAAAGACCATCAAACAGAGTAATTGTTTGGGCTCTGAGCTGAGTCAGCTAGCCGATAATAAAGAGAGACAGAATCCTTTCTAGCTGGCTTTTAGCTACATCTGAGCCTGAAAAAGAGCATCTTCTACCCTAAGTGCATTTTACCCTATCATATACATATGTTATGCTTCCAAGAAATAGTTCATCATGTCGTTAAATAACCTTAATGTGTTGTTATCTGAGAGCTAGATGGTAATACCTAGCTAGCACCAGGACGGCTGTTAGCTTAGCTTAGCATAAAGACTTGAAGCAGACAGTGTGACCAGATAACCAATTGTCAGTCAGCAATTTTGTTGGTCGGCATTATTTGTATACTTGTGAAAAAACCAGCTAGCTGTTAATCCGTGCTTCCACTTTTAAGCTAAACTAAGCTAACTACTTATTTTTTATAAGAAAGCAAATCATTTCCCCACATATTTAACTATATTTTAATAATGCCGGACGGATTAAACCCAGTCTGCCGTGGATAGTTCTTAAAAACTAAAGCTATAAATAGCGGGTTCAATGTATGAATATAAATGATAGTCAACACTTTTTTTTATAACGTCTGGGTTTATAAAACACATAATGTGGCACAGAACTAACTAACTCTATGAAAATGTACCTATTTTTTTTAAAGACCTATACTTTGCTTGTTATACAGGATAGAGAGCATCTTTCTACAGTACACTGAAAAAACGTTGACTTTCATTAAATGAATTATGTCAACAGATTTCACATGAATGTATTTGAAAGTGAATATTTTTTTATTGAAACGTAAAATTATTGCTTTCGACTAACCTAACACAATTATGTGTATTTTCTTGACATATTACATTTAATTAAAGTCAACTTTTCAGTTTTTTCAGTGTTTAATAATGTTTGTTTTGTTCCTCAGTCTGGCTATCCACGCCACCATCTGTCTGCCACTTATCTTCTTCGTCATTGTGAGGAAGAACCCGTATACCTTCACATTGGGAATGGCCCAGGCCCTGGTGACAGCACTCATGATCTCCTCCAGGTCAGAATCTATGACACTGCTTGTAAATCCAAATCAGGAATTTTAACATTCTTATATTTGTAAATGAAAACCATTCCAAGCCAGCTGCTCTCTTGTCCTTCAGCTCTGCCACCCTGCCTGTCACCTTCCGATGTGCCGAGGAGAACAATGGCATCGACAAGCGGATCACCCGCTTCGTCCTCCCTGTGGGGGCCACCATCAACATGGATGGGACGGCACTGTATGAGGCGGTGGCAGCCATCTTCATCGCCCAGCTGAATGACTACCATCTGGATGTGGGCCAGATTGTCACTATCAGGTACATCATGGTTACTAAGAAGCACTTCTAACTGCATGTTTTATAAGACTATAAAATCTAACTTATAAAACTATAAAATACAACTATTGTTTTCATCGTACCTTATCAGGAAACATAAAACCTTGATGACAACATGTAAAAGAAGAAAAAGAAGTACATAACATCATAAATAAAAATAGGACCAGACTACAGGTCCACTCCTTGACCTATTTATTTTCTTTAAGCCCAATCTTAATGTCTTCATTTGCACCCTATTCCCCTAATGTCTTTCTTATGTTTGGTATTTCTGGTATTGTGCCCTTTACATGATTATAATTTACTGTCCGGGTGCATACTGAATAACTTAAGTAGCAAAAGTGAGTGTTGCTCAGACTTACAGTTGGGCTATTTCACAAACCGTCGTCCATTTGGCTATTCTCAATCAGAGTCAAATGGATCCTTTAATGTTTTTTTGATTTAGTTTTGTTCGTTCTACGTGCACAAATTAAAGCAGAGCAAATATTCAGCATTTATTCTTTCTACTCATGATTGCTCTAAATGTGGTTCCTGTCCTGCAATTGGGTCGTATGACGTTCTGACTGCAATCAAACTGTAGTAGACGCCATGTGCACATTTGATTGCTGCATGTTATTAAAAAGAAGAGGTTTCGTGTCTGTGTTGCAGTATAACAGCAACGGTTGCCAGTATTGGAGCTGCAGGAGTCCCAAACGCTGGGCTGGTCACCATGGTGATAGTCTTAACAGCTGTTGGATTACCTGCAAATGATGTCACTCTGATAGTCGCTGTGGATTGGCTGCTGTAAGTGTATCTGGTGACCTTCTGTGATTTCTTCCAAATCTTTTCTAACTGAACAGCTGTAAATGAACTTTGAGTGGTGTTTTTCAGGGACCGGTTCCGCACTATGGTCAACGTTCTTGGCGATGCTTATGGAGCCGGTATTGTTCAGAAACTATCCAAAAATGAACTGGAGAGGATGGATCTGATATCAGATGTAGATGTCGCCAACCCTTTTGCTCTGGAAGCTACTTTGGATGATGAAGAGTGCGAGAAGAAGTCCTACGTCAATGGAGGCTTCACCGTCGACAAGACAGATGCAATCTCCTTCACTGAAACCTCTCAGTTCTAGCCTGCGGCTCCAGGAGCAGAAAGTGCCATGCTGCTATGGATGTGTTCATGTTTCAGCCCCATGACCAGAGAGGGACCCATCCAAGCTTAGACATCGGCAAGAGCAGCGTCCATTAAGCTTATCCAAGATGATCACCCTCCATATTTACATCCACTAGATTAAAGTGCTTCCTTCTTACTCTCAAATTGTGCCAATATTAACATGTCACTTTTCTTTTGAATAGGAGTGATCTTTTCTTGTAAAGATGCACTCAAAAGAAGTGTGCGTGTAAGGAAAAAAAATGTCAAAGTATATGAAGTGTGTGTGTATGTATTTTTGCCATAAAGGAAATTGAATACATGTTAAAACAAAAACATTAATCCTACTTTATTTGCTATTAGATAATAATTCTTACAAAAATGTCTGAATGATTTTTTGGGTGTTGAATGTCTATGTCCAATAATGCACTGCTTGTATATCTATCTGTATATTTAAACTGTGCCAAACATATAAAGAGGTTTTTCACCAAGTTGCATGAAGCAATATGTTAAAGAAGTGCTAATCGCTGGCTGCAGACTGATTTTTTATGGAGACTTCACAGTGAGTGGAGATAGTCAACAAAGGCTTATGAAGTCATTGAACACTGTGAAATGTAAGGACGTCTTTTTCAGAACCAAATCACGTAAACATGATCATAAATAGTGTGTTTTTAGGCAGTGTAGGGATACATTAGAGTAAACAGGTTTGTTTGGAGAATGTCTTTGTAACACAATTTTGCTAATATACTTTCACTGTGGTGTCGGGTAAAAAATGCTCTTAAACATATTGCTCGGTGAATGTTATAGGCATTTTAGCTTTAACCAGACAATAGAAAAAACATGTGGGAACAATTGTTCCGCAAGTCATGTTGACATTCTGGGAAATATACTGCACATCTATGCTTTCTTGCCAAGAGTGAAATGAAATGATTATTACCATGTCATATCTGTGTTGAGCTAGGAGGGTGTTAGCTAGCATAGCGCACACCAACATTCAAATATAGAACTACTAAAACATTTTAATGTGACAGTTAGCCGTTTTTAAGGTACACTTAATGCGCCAACATGGGGAAAGCAATACTTTTCTTTTCTCACTTTCAGCAAGGAGTTGTTTTTAAAAAAGTACTGGGGTATCACTTTGATTAAAGCCACAAAAAACACGGCTCCGATGCACAGCAGCAGAGGACAGCCTCCTAAAAGGAAGCTCCAACAGCTTTTGGTTCATTTTCAAAGGCAACTGCTCCAATAAACTGCTCCAATGCTGACCAGGATTAATCACAAACATAAATGATTAGTTTCAGCCTAATTGTAATTATGACAAACAGTATATTTTGTGAAAAGTCAACATTTAGTCCAAGTTGGGTGCAAGACGAAAAGTCTGGTCATCACATTTTGATGTCTTGTAAACAAGTGGAAATGTAGTCCTAATGATGGCAATTATCTGGCTAGTAGTTTTGAAAAACTGTGTTGGATGGACAGACGCACCAAAGGGCCTTGCCTTTCTTAGAACGTCAGAGAAAGTCAATGCTTTGACACTAATGATACAAATATCTGTACCTATGTTAATGCTCTCTGGCTGCATTGTTATTTGTGATGCTTGTGGTTTTACGCTCTTTTATAAAATGTATGTCCATGTCTATAACCGAGAGCTGTGTATTTGACTCCATGCAGCAGCTACATGCTCTGATGCCTGCACATGCTCATATTGTATCGTATTTAAGCATGGGATGAGTGGTGGGAGAGTTGTTTGGTGGAGTTCCCTTGAACAAGATAAGACATGGGACCAACCGTGTTATTGCTAAGGGTTTTCTGTTGTTCTATGTTTGCCATGTCCTAATCAATATCAGTGTTTTCAAGGTAAAGTAAAAAGAGTCTTTTTACCTTCCATAATGACAAGACACATGTTATCCATCCCATGCTAACAGAGGTATGCATTGTACAACAGACTCAGTAGATCTACTTCTTCAATGTAAGATAACTTAGCTTGGTTCTTAGATTGTGGTAGAAATGAAACCGTCAGAGTAGTTTACAGCACAATATCACACTGTACGATGAGTTCTATTTTAAATTGGAAGTCAGAATATCCCCGTGGGTCATCCCGAATTTTCCAATGGTCCTCATTGTGAGAGATTGGTACGAGCTTTCTGAATTGAAAAAGAAAGAAGAGAGATGGACATTTGAAATACAGCTTAAATGGTAAAAGTCAATATGGCCTCTGTCGAGATATCAATGTCATATTAAGAGGATATTAAAGCTGTGATATTTTCTTAGCTGCTGTAAAGTACTGTTCCCAAAACTGCAGCTAGCATCTCAATGCTTTGCAATGTTAGCTGCTGCTCTTTCCATGTGTCCTTACCAAGTATCGTGCAGATGTTTCGGTGTTTTTGAGGTCATGCAGTGCTGAAAAATCCTAACCTATTTTCAGAATATTAAAAAGTCTAATGAAGTAATAGTGTTTTCACAGTGCTTTTTGGTGGGATTTCACTTGTCCACGTTTCCTCAGTGGATTACTTGAGCTTTCATGTTTAAAGGGTTGACTTTTCCCAAAAGTAAAAATGTCCAAATCCATTGCCGGAATAAGAGTCTAAGTCTCAGTGTCTTGATTTAAT
Organism: Pseudochaenichthys georgianus; assembly: GCF_902827115.2. Lineage (NCBI taxonomy): Eukaryota > Metazoa > Chordata > Actinopteri > Perciformes > Channichthyidae > Pseudochaenichthys > Pseudochaenichthys georgianus. Next base: position 22,726,960 of record NC_047520.1, on the reverse strand, counting down.
CGTCCTCTACACTGCCAAAAGGGCCCATATTGAATTAAAACATGGGTGGAGGTTGGTGCTTGTGTGTCATTGTATATTGATCAAAGATGACCCAGAAGCCCTCGCAAATCAGGTTGTATTCTACATTTCAAAAGCACACCGTCATCAACCAACCCCGTCTTTGTTGAAACAACTACTTGAGTACGTACAATATGTGAATCAACATGTGCTATGTAATGTGGTAACTGCAAGCAAATAAAAGAAAGTGCTAATGAGTTGTCATATTTTGTTGTTTATATTTTTTAGTAAATGAACCGAAACATATTCTGCTGGTGTTGGAACATGATTCACAGTGCCTCTTCTTCGATATAGAAATAAGTGTCAGCGCTTTGAGAAAAATCCAGAAACCCATAAAGAGAATGCAAGTTTTGATTCTACAAGATGGATTGTCTGATTCATTCAAACTCATTAGCTGACTTTATTCGATGTGGGACTTTTTGTTTGACAAAACAGACCCAACTCAAGCTTGCATGAAAAACCTACGACATAACCTTCTTCAAGACCATGCAATATGGTTTATTCTTAAATTCGTTTTTATCCGTTCTTATATTTGGATTATCTCAGTGTACCCATGTTAGTGTATTCTCCAATTACAATTACTGTACAATTTCTGACGAAACTTGCCAAAAACAGTCAATCCAACAATTGGTGGGATAAGACTTCAGCAGAGATTTGCTGGTTAGGGGAGCTGAAGGTAGGCAGGGTTATTACAATTCTTTCCATATATTGAATCTCTCAACTCTGTATTGAAGTCTCTGCCTTTGAGTGTGGCTTCATTAAACAGGCATTCACACTTTTTCCAACATAGAACATTCTTTAATCACTTTTACAGTAAACTGTCTCAAAACTCAAAAGGGGGCATTTCAACACCAAACTAAAGCAGCCTCACCTGCCTAGTTTCCAAAAATGTCATATTTACTGAATTATTTCAAGATTTAAATCTGCCCTGCTTTTAAGGCCTATAGCTTGACTGCTTATTACACCCAAATGTGTTTCAGCACTCATTCTGCAATAGATCATAATGTTCCTGATAGAGCTGGTGCTTAATGCCTCTCAGACATAGTTAGAAGCTATTTCTCTGATATATGGCAGTAGTTCACACAGAGCTGCAACACCACACACACATTTCACCTTTAATGACCTTCAGAATTTACCTGAGGACTCCACAATGTTAGCTAGAGAGATTAAGGGGAAAAGGGACTTGGGAATTGCCTCCTGGCTGTGTTCAAACAGAGATATAACAATGAGTTTCAATTCTAAAAGGTTTATTTTAACATGAAACACATTATGTTGCCACTCATTGATACAGTGTGTGTGGACATATATTAAGTCACTGCAGAAAAATACCTCTCTGCACACACAACAGGAGAGTCTTGACATCTGAAGACAGAATTGGAAGGTGACAGTCTCTTTCCCTAACGGGGAGGAATAAGATAGACATCAAGTGTTTAACAACAATACAGCTTTCGGGTGGTAATGAATTGGCATTTGAGGTCAAGTTGGTATACAGGGTATACAGTACATGAGGAAAAATAGGGGACTTAGTGGTAATGATGATGGTTAAAAGTCCTCCACAGGCACATTTTTAAACCTTACAATTTTTGTGAATGCTACCCCAATGTTATACTATACTGGCTTGTATTGTTATTGCTGTAAAAGTTTGGTTAGTCTTAACTGGTAGCTGCTAAAAGGGTGTTTGATGCCAACAGAATTCTGGGATCTGTAGTACTAAATGCAGCTGCTACCAGGCAGCGGGTGAGGCTCAGGAAAGGGAAGGATACTATTTGACCAACTAACACAACATAAGATGCTATTATGTTTATCACAGCAAATATATGCACCTATATTGACCAACAATACTGCACAGGACATCAGCTACAGGGGACTGGATGTTTGACGAAAGAACAACAATGATAACAATAATATATAAAAGCGAAAGAAACGATTCAACAATGACGGGCTAATATGCTACCGTTACATAATTGAAATGAAGGTTACTAATTGTTTAGCATTTTACAACAAAGCAAACTGAACAAATCAGAACAGAATCAAGTAATCAAACAGGAGACAGAGACATACCACAGCGAGTGAACACTTTTCAAAATAAAAACTGGAAAATGCAGACAGATCGTGACAGTTACTGTGCAAACATACAGTCCATGTACCTACACCCTATTAACTGCAGCCCGAGGAACCGAGCATGTGACAGAACTTCAGCAGTATATTTTGAGCTTACGCCACTAACTGAGAGTAAAGATGCAGCCTGTGAGACAAGGACTAGTTTTGTTAACCAGTGCTGTTTGTTAAGAGTAACTTTAGTTGTTGCCATCACAGTATTCATTCTAAACTCTATATTCAATGAGACAATGGAGACACAGAGCTGGTCCACCTCACCTTTCAGAGTCTGGTCGGGTCATAGTGTTGTTCCTGGAGAGATGGACCTCCTGGCTAACACCTCGTCTACCTCACAGTGTGTGGCCCCCTACAACATATTGAAAGTCATATTATGTATGTGGTGTCCTTAGGCAAGGCAAGGCAAGTTTATTTATATAGCACTTTTCAACACAAGGCAATTTAAAGTGCTTTACAAAAATGAAAGACATTAAGAAAATGGCATTTAAAAACAGTCATTAAAAAGCAAAGATAATAAAATAAACATTAAAAAGAAAAAATACATGAATAAAAGTTACAGTGCAGTTTAAGATATGAATAGTTCAATTAAAAGCAGCCGCAAAAAGAAAAGTCTTTAGTCTGGATTTAAAAGTAGTCAGAGTTGCAGCGGACCTGCAGGTTTCTGGGAGTTTGTTCCAGATATTTGGAGCATAATAACTGAACGCTGCTTCTCCATGTTTAGTTCTGACTCTGGGGACAGAAAGCTGACCAGTCCCTGAAGACCTGAGAGATCTGGATGGTTCATCATTTAGCAGTAGGTCAGAAATGTAATTTGGGCCTAAACCATTCAAAGCTTTATAAACCAGCAGCAGTATTTAGAAATCTATTCTTTGACACACAGGAAGCCAGTGTAAAGACTTCAGAACAGGAGTGATGTGATCCACTTTCTTAGTGTTAGTGAGGACTCGAGCCGCGGCGTTCTGAATCAGCTGCAGCTTTCTCATAGATTTTTTAGTGAGACCTGTGAAGACACCATTGCAGTAGTCCAGTCTACTGAAGATAAAGGCATGGACACGTTTTTCCAAATCCTGCTGTGACATTAGTCTTTTAATCCTAGATATGTTCTTTAGGTGATAGTAGGCTGATTTAGTAACTGTTTTAATGTGACTGTTGAAACTCAGGTCAGAGTCCATGACTACACCTAGATCTCTGGCTTCATCTGTTGGTTTGAACATTGCAGACTGAAGCTCAGCGCTAACTTTTATACGTTCTGCCTTGGCTCCAAAAACCATTACCTCAGTTTTATCTTTGTTTAATTGGAGAAAGTTCTGACACATCCAGTCATTGATTTGTTCAATGCACTTACTCAGTGTTTGAATTGGAGCATAGTCTCCTGGTGAAATTTTTACGTAAATGTGTGTGTCATCCGCATAGCTATGGTAACTTATTTTGTTGTTTTTCATTATCTGAGCCAGTGGTAGCATGTAGATGTTAAAGAGAAGAGGCCCCAATATGGAGCCTTGAGGTACCCCACATGTTATATTTGTCAACTCAGATGTGTATTTACCTACAGAAAAAAAGTTGTTTCTGTCCTTTAAGTAGGATTCAAACCAATTTAGAACTGTTTCCGAAAGTCCCACCCAGTTTTCCAGTCGGTCTAGTAATATGTTGTGGTCAACAGTGTCAAATGCAGCACTGAGATCTAATAATACTAACACTGAAGTTCTGCCACTGTGTTTAAGTGGATGTCATTGAAGACCTTAACAAGTGCAGTCTCAGTGCTGTGGTTTGGTCGAAAGCCTGACTGGAACACATCAAAACAGTTATTTAAATGCAAGAAATTACTCAACTGTTGAAAAACAAGTAAGTTCATTCCTAGAGCTACTTATGTGTTCGGAAATTACTGAATGTACTCTTCCAATATCAGAGTCCACATGATAACAAAGGCCCAACTGTAGCTGTGTACATGACAGGATGTATGATTACCTAGAAGAGCATCAGTGCTGTTTTAGACATATGATAGCTATGTGATTAACATGATGATTCAGCCTCTATGGAGATAGACATATGACAAGCATGCTCATTTCTGACGTGGGTCTTAGCTAATCTGAACAAAACATTGAATACTGCTTTGAACTGGCGTTCCTCCATCTTGTGACTGTGTATCTCCCTCTCTTGTATATAAGCATGTGAAGGACACTGTTCAGGAACTAGTTGCACCAAATGCTCTGTATGTGATGACTACTTCCATTCTTGAAAGGATACTAAATACATGTATCCTGATATTGAAGCTCAAGCCGGAGACGAGTGATATTTTTTTAACATTATGCAATACAGTTGCAAGGTCTACAGAGGAGAAACCTGCCGTGCAAATTCAAATTACACAGCAAAAATTACATCAGTATACGTTTTCGATTCAAGCAGAATCAGATAAGGATACAGGCTTCCTACTAAAATTTGATAATAATAATAATGGGTTTCATTTATAAAGCACTTCATATTTGACAAATCCTGAAGTGCTAAATGTGATGTATTAATGAAACCTGGAAAGTATAAATTAAAGTAATTTACCTAACATTAACTGTTATGAATAAAGGCTTGGTTCCTAATACAGTTGATGCAAATGTATTTGAAAATTGAAATTTGTTCGTGAAGTACTTTAGTTATGGAGAATAAGATTTAAAGGAAATGGTTGTGTCTCATCAAATGTGTTAGTTATGTTTATGTATTATGTCTGTCATTTTCATGTTTTTTCACGTCTGGTCATGTCTGTTTATTTAGGTCCTTCATCTCTAGTCAGTCTCTGTGTTTATTGTCATGTCTCGTTTTCCATTTCCTGTTTTATTTTGTACTTACCTCTTGTCTTTAATTTCAGGTCCTGTATCTTCCTCCCCTTGTGTGTTTTTCCCGCCATCATCAGTGTCTGCCCGCTCCTGATTGTTTCCACCTGTTCCCACTCACCTCATGTTTAAATAGTCCTGTCTCTCCCCTGTCCCGTGTCAGTTCGTCTCGTTTGTTTCCCCAAATGGTCGTGCCAAGCTCAGAAAGGATCGCTTTCGCTCATGTCAGGTTTTGTTATTTTGTGAATTTTGTAGGCTTAAATTCTCTTTTTGTTATGCTTAGTTTTTTCCTCCTTGTGAGAGCTTTTTGTTTATTCCAGTACCTACTCTGTTAAGAGGTATTACCTGATCTTTGGAATTAAAATGACATCTTGTTACATTCAAGACTTTGTCTCAGGGTTGTGCATTTGGGTTAATCAATTTGTGTCGAGGTTCTGACAGGAATTCTCATAGAGATTACCAGTGGCGGCCGGCCCATAGGGGCGCTAGAGGCACCGCCCCACCGCTTCCCACATACAAAACAAAAATTTAAATTAAAAAACAAAACAAAAATTTTAAATATATATTTTATATTTTTATTTTTAATGAACAAGGTAAATATCATACAATTGGTATCAGTAAAATGTATAATCTACAATAAAATCTCGTTTAAAATTGTGTTACGATGTCTAAAGTTACTGATAAGTCACATGTTTCCTGCCTGGCCTTGCCCGTGGCATTAGTTTATCATTACCGGGCGTCGTGCAAGGAGCCCCCGAGCCAAACAGCAGCAACCAGCACGTTGCAAAAGTCTCAATAGTAAACTGTGCCGCCGAAACATAATTTCAGCCAATCAGCGGCGTCAAATATTTTGGTCACGTCGGCGCCCACGTTGCTTACGTGCGTTGACGTGAGTTGTCTTTTAGACTCCTGAGTGACCAAGGTGACGCATTAGTTGGATGAGAATGGCTTCGTGTGCAGGTGGAGTCGCCCAATTCACCCAATTCCGTGCAAGAGCTACTCTCCAATCCTTTCGAAAGGAGAAGTTTGGGAGATAAATTGATACTTAAAGACCTTAGACCGTACCAACCCGATTTGTATATATCGCAGCAAGCTCGTGAAAAAGACAAAACGTATCAACGAGGCTTCTCACTGAGCTGGTACACCAGAAAGGCATGGCTAGCTGGATGCAAACAGGTAAATGCTGTCTTTTGTTTCCCATGCTTGCTCTTCAAACAGCCGGGGACAGATACGATCTGTTCAGAAACTAGACAAAAGTTTAACAAGTACAAACCACAGACTGCCTGTGTCATGGAGAATACAGTCGCTGGTTTATTCTGTATAGGCCGTTGTTGTGAGTGTGGACGGTCGGAGCATATATAACGTTAGCTTAGCCAAGCTCCATTTAGAAAACACGCATTTTAAAAGGGTTTTTCGCCTGCCGTCTGTCTGCAGACTTGTCAAAGCATTAATTCATGGTTTTTACTAACCGGTATCAGTATGTTGTTACTTCGGCATCATTTTGAAACGTGTATTACAATTAAATCACGGTAAAATATGTTCATCTTGTTGTAGTTGTACCCCCCTTGCCAGCGATTCTCTCTCTAGTTTAGTATGCTCAGCCCGACTCAGCCTGGTTGTTCCTGGCCCTAGAACCACGATTTTATGGGGCCAGAAAAACTGTGAATTAGGACCCGCTAGCCGGTACTAGGCCAAGTGGAAACGCAACCAAAAACGGGCCCCGCACAGCTCGGCACTGTCTGTGTCATGGCGAATACAGTCGCTGGTTTATTTATGTCTGTAGGCCGTTGTTATGAGTGTGGAGTGAGCATATACAACGTTAGCTTAGCCTGGTCGACCCAATCTCCATTCAGAAAACAAGCATTCTAAAAGGTTTTTCGCCTGCCGTCTGTCTGCAGACTTGTCAAAGCATTAATTCATGGTTTTTACTAACCGGTATCAGTATGTTGTTACGTCGGCATAATTTAGAAACGTGTATTACAATTTAATCACAGTAAAATATGTTCATTTTGTTGTAGTTGTACTTGTTTGAATGATGCGAGTAAACACAGCTGGCAGCCGCAGTGAAACTCGAGCGACTAGAGTGATGCGATAGGAGCGTTTAGAACGAAGCGATTATTCGCATCGCGTCCGGTCTGAACGCAGCATTAAAGCGAGCTCCGCACTGCACTGGAAACGCGCCATTACATCACCAGAAGTCCTAATTTAAGGGTTCATTTCTCCCAAAAACATTTTTTTTACTCACTATATCAACAGCCCCACCAAAAATATTTTCCACCAGCCGCCACTGGAGATTACCACGAATGGCATCGGCCCCAAACAAGGAGAATCCAGTAAAGGCAAAGGAAAGGGAGATTCCTGTGAGACAGCTATCGATCACTGCAACTTGCAACAACTGAACTGAAGAGGTACATGTATAGTAGCATGAGTATATACACCAGAATTAACTACATTCTAATGTGATATCTAATATGTTATCTATTACTTACAAAGGCGAGTCGGCGTACAGCTTTAGGTGTCGTGAGAAGTCCCCGAACACGCTCCTGGACCTCTTCCCATTCTCTGTGAGAGCTGGACCAAGACCTGGACATCATACCATCATCATTAGGCTACGTGTCATCTACATACACCTGTTTGCAGTACAAGTCAGTGAAGAAGTCTGATATACAGTATTCCATGATGTGATTAGTTAAGCAAAACGAGCTAGGCTAGCTAGCTTAATTTTGTATGTAGTTTAGCTCAGGGGTTCCCAACCCCCGGTCCGCGGACTGGTACCGGGCCGCGGAGGTGTTACTGCCGGGACGCGAAATAGCTGTGAGTTTATCGTAATATTTGCAGAATTATAAATATATAAAAATGTTTTATCATAATATTTTTTCAAAAAGTGTTTAATGTTCGCACCTATACCAGTCATATTATTTCATCCAGTAGCCTAGTTCAGGGGTTCCCAACCTTTATTGTGCCAAGGACCGGCAGATACATTAAAAAAAAATCGCGGACCGGTTGTCAATTTTAACTGATTTTTAATATTTACTCACCACCAGCAGCAACAGAGGCTAATTGTATGTAACAGCCTGAACAAATACTAGAACAATATGCATCCAAAAGATATTAACAACGTTTAAAAAAGAAACGGTGTGGTTTTTTGGTTTTTCGGAAAACCAAAAAAACGACGTTATTCAGGCAAGAGTGTGTGTGTGTGTGTGTGTGTGTGTGTGTGTGTGTGTGTGTGTGTGTGTGTGTGTGTGTGTGTGCGCGCGCGCGCGCATGTGTGTGCGCGCGCGCATGTGTGTGTGTGTGTGTGTGCAGAAGATATTATGATAGTGACGTGCACACACACACACACACACACACACACACACACACACACACACACACACACACACACACATCATGACTGGACATCTCCTTCATAAAACTAATAAAAGGGGGAGTAATCGGGCAGTTCGATGTGTGTAGAGGTGTGTGTGGTTAACACGTAGCAGCCTGCAGTCACTCGCTGTTCTGATGAAGGTAAACACAGCGAAGGCGGTGCGTAAAAAGGCACAGCTCTCGGCGCTCTGGTGCTGCACTTCTCAGAGGCGGAGTTACACGTCCCGCTGCCTGCTGATGCTGCCTGCAGCCATTTCATGAAGTGAAGGAGGTTTTCCTTCTATAAAACAGCTGCGGGCAGCAGATACCGTGAGAGTCCCTGACATGAATTCATAGAGAATTTAACTTTCTCGTGCGCACAAGAGGCTGAGACCAGGCTGAGCCACCGAATCCCTCGGAACATCATAAAAGCCATTTTCAACGGTTATCTGGTGAAAGATTAACTAGGCTACTGGATGAAATAATATGACTGGTATAGGTGCGAACATTAAACACTTTTTGAAAAATATTATGATAAAATATTTTTATATATTTATAATTCTGCAAATATTACGATAAACTCACAGCTATTTCGCGGCCCGCAGTAACACCTTCGCGGCCCGGTACCGGTCCAGGGACCGGGGATTGGGAACCCCTGGCCTAGTTAATCTTTCACCAGATAACCGTTGAAAATGGCTTTTATGATGTTCCGAGGGATTCGGCGGCTCAGCCTGGTCTCAGCCTCTTGTGCGCACGAGAAAGTTACCGGTGCGCCATGTAGGAAGAGGAGCGCTCATGAGACAACCGTTTGATTGCAGACTGTTATGTATATGTGGGGAAATGGCAGTGCATACATTATTAGTGCAAATGCTGTTTACAGCATTCCACTATAGTTCTTCAAATCTTTATTCTTCCCCTTATTTCAGCCAATACTTTAGCTCTCCATAACTTCAGCTTATTTTCAACTACAGAAACCATTCAAATATTAAACTATTCAGCCTGTTCAGGAATCGATGGGAAACCTTCAACTTTTTCAAAATATGTTATACTTTTTGAAATATTCAGCTTTTTAAACTCTTTTTTAACATTGAAGTCAATGGGAGATGCCTTCAAATCCTGTTTTCCTACACCTTGCGCCAAATGCTACTCCTTCCACATACTTTCAGCTAGACACTTCATTCCAACTTTCAAATGATGACAAGACCTTCAGCTATTCAATTCATATTCAGATTTTTGATATCTTTTAAACTTTTTGAGATATTGAATTTAGTTTGGAGCTTGGTAGAGAGGCCTTTTTCAGATTTTAACATTAGAGTGGATGGAGCAGCTCGTTAAAGGGGAAAGGAAACACCAATTACAGTTATAATATTCCGGTAGTTTATTCATTTTACAATGGATATTGATCGTAATATTTATTGTATATGATATTACTCGCCAAAAGAAAATTAATTATCCGCCGGCCGGGTGGGGAATTCCGGGACCAGGCCGCCACCATTAGGGGAGTCCCAAATGGTGACGTCACTGGCTGTGTTTTCGCTCCACCAGAAGTCAACACAACGTAGCAGATATGGCAGCGATGGAGGAATTTTGCAATGAGATCGACGTTTTGAACGATGAATTTGACTATTCGTCGGGAGATGACATTGATGTGGAAGCATCTACAGTTACCAGGCATCCCATGGCCTATGCTTATGAACCGATTCGGTCGAATAGAGTGGCATACGATCCGGAATAAAAAATTTTAAAAAACACAATGCTAACAGTGAGCCTCTGAATTAGCCCCGAGCGAAAATGCTAACCTATTACTGCACCGAAAATCACTCCTAGCTCCCTTATTACTTATCCTAGCCGCACATCGAACACATCGTTTATGATCGCAAGGAGACACAGAATCTAACGGTGCCCACCTCAACACTGAAAGATACAAACTCGCGAGGTTATCCACAAAAACGTACATCAAAACAAGTGGCGCTAGGTACTAACATACGCCAGGCTAACGGCTTACCTTCCTCATTGTCTGGTCTAAACTGGTCTTCAATGGCATTACAACGATAAAAACGATGATGTAGTTAATCCATAGGTTAATATCCAATGGGGCTGTGTCCCCTTTGAAATGTTCTGATAATCTATAAGCAATACAACTGCAATTTCGTTATCTGCTGTCTGCTCTGTGCTCCGTGCGCTCTGGGTCCTGCAATACCATCCATTGATAGCAATACTAGCCTTTTTAGGGCTGTTTTCGACAGATGAGCGTGTGTATGCCAGTTTAATTAGTTGAGCTATAGAACACCCCCAATTCTCTATTGTGCGTCATAATAATAGCTACCATTTAGTTTGGACGCGATTGCGTTAATTAATAAGGTCACACTGTGTCAGTAAATACATGTGTGAGCTAGTAATCTGGTAGTGCTGCAATATTTACCTCTCTCTCGGCAGCTGAAGCAACTCGTTTGGTGGCTCAAACTTCACGTTTGTTGACACATTGTCTTGCGCGGCCGACGTGCTGGGACGGTCGGTGTTCCCGACTGCATACGTTGAGAAATCGAATATTGTGGGAACAGATCCTGGCTTCAAATCCAATGTTTTGTATTGAACCAGGCATCCAGACTGGACTTTGAGCAGCTTCTCATCCTTTAGTGGCAGCCTATGGAAATGTACTTCTTCCTTCTTTGTATAAAATCCATTTGTGCAGCCTGGGGCAATACAATAAACTCCTGACGACGACCGTTTTCTTGTAATGTAAACTACTGGTGCATTGCACGCCATGTTGTTTGTTATTGAGATTTGGCCCAGGAAGCCAGTCAGTGACGTCACTGGAAAAGTCCCGGAGCAATGGAAGCGCCCATGGTCATTAGGCACGTATTTCAAAAAGTAAATTTGCGTATCTCGATCGTTTACATTGGAAATAGACTAGATAAATACATTTCCTAATGGTAATATTGTCGCATGGAAAGCAGTTTGAAAAGTGTTTCCATTTCCCTTTAAGTCTAGAGTGCTTTGATCTCAAAACAGAGTGCAGCAGTGCCTGAAATTCTCCCCCCAAAATATTTTAAACTTGCCATAATTCCCAAACCCTACACTCCTCAGACATATTTTTTCATGAAAAACGTAGGAAAACCTCTCCTAGGTTGGAAAATAAAATAAAATTAAGAAAAAAAATTAAACAAAATGCCTCTTGAGGGCATGAAGAGAGAAAAGGTCCAGCTAGCTCCCAATTGATTGCCATGTTAAATTGTTCTGGATCTTTCTTCAGAGCAGAGAGAAGTACACTTTAGACAAACTGCTCCCATCTCCACATTTTACACACAAAACCCAAAAAAACAACATATTTCAGTTCACTGGGGTTCCCTGATGCTCACGGTCTGGTAATTTTTTGATAAGAGCCATAGTTTTTGAACAGGTGGTAAAATTGTCAGATATAATCCCCAATGCATTCTTATGGGACTCAGTGCTGCAGTTGGTTGTCATGGTGTTGCTGGGCAGATTGGAGCCACACACACACACACACACACACACACACACACACACACACACACACACACACACACACACACACACACACACACACACACACACACACACACACACACACACACACACACTCACACTCACACTCACACGTGAGTGACATCATCAGAGCAGACACCATGGAAACCTTTGATCTCTGGGTTTACACACACAGGTGTTTGTAAACATTCAATCACTACTACCAGTGCCATATAGACTGAGAGTTACGTCATCTCCGTTCACTCCAATGGACCACTTTTTTACAGCAATGGCGGATCGTGGAGCCTCTCAATCGTTCCCCGGAAGTTAGCGCCAAGGCTAGCAGAGCTGTAGAGTTGCAGCATAATAGACCGTTCGTGACGGACTTTTAAAGGTAAGAAGAAGTTTAAAGATGTATATTGCGGATATTATCAGTACATCTGATTCAAATGAACATGTGTATTAAAGGATATCAGTGGATTATCCCTAAATTAGTAGATTTAGGGAACGTTTACAGATAACAGATTAAGCTAGGATACCGAATCAAGTTAGCAACACACGTTGAACAGCCTTTTAATTGTACATTCCGTTCTCTTAATGTCATTTCGTCCAACGTTGTTGAATTAGAGAAGAGGGGCTTCTAAACGGGATTGTATGCGGGGGTGGAGGGAGTTAAATATTAGATAAATATAACATTGGTGTGTGTAAGAGTGAGTGTTTTTAGCAGAGCCATATTGTGTCCTTGTGATTATGTTGATTATTACCTGTCTGTATAATGTTGCAGCTCAGCTGAATTTGGATTGATGGCAAAGGGAGAGGGACTTAAGTGAGAGTGAAAACACAAGGTAAGTTTAATACTACTGTTTTATTTAAGTAAACACCTTATCTCCCCAAGGCAATTTCCCATCCAATAGGTGTGCTAGGTGTGTATAACCCTTTCTCCTGTCTGTTAAACCCGCTCCACACATCCGATCACTTCTTCATTTCATTCTCTCTACCCCTTTCCAAACATAACAAACTAATCTCTTCTCATGCTGCACCTGTCCGCCGTAACCTTCGTTCCCTCTCCCCCTCTACCTTTGCCTCATCGGTGCTCTCAGCCCTCCCTTCCTCTGACTCGTTCCAACTCCTGCCTCCAAACTCTGCTGCAGAAACTCTCCTCTCTACTCTCTCATCCTCTCTGGACTCTCTCTGTCCTCTCACATCTCGGCAGGCTCGTCAGTCCCCTCCTGCTCCCTGGCTAAATGACGCACTGCGTGCTAATAGAACCGTCCTTCGGGCAGCAGAGCGGAAACGGTGGAAATCCAAACACCGCGACGACCTCCTAACCTATCAGGCTCTCCTCTCCTCTTTCTCTGCTTCAATCTCTCAGGCAAAAAGCTCTTTCTTTCAAGACAAGATCCAATCTTCCTATTCCAATCCTAAAAAACTATTTTCCATCTTCTCCACCCTCTTGGACCCTCCCAAAGCTCCTCCCCCCTCCTCACTTCTGTCAAGCGACTTTGTTAACTACTTTGAAAAAAGGTTGATGATATTCGCTCTTCTTTTTCTGACTCACCTTTACTCACCGCTGGGTCACCAGACCCTCCTTCCACCCGCACACTAACCTCCTTTTCCCCTCTCTCTCCAAGTGAGGTTCTTACCCTCATTACCTCTGCCCGCCCTACCACCTGTCCTCTGGACCCTATCCCTTCAAACCTCCTTCAGACTATCGCTCCTGATATTCTACCGTTTCTCACCCATTTCATCAACACTTCTCTAACTTCTGGTCACTTTCCAAACAGTCTCAAGGAGGCAAGAGTAAACGCTCTCCTAAAGAAACCCACTCTCAACCCGTCTGATATTATAAACTACAGGCCTGTCTCTCTCCTCCCGTTCCTGTCTAAAACACTTGAACGCGCTGTCTTTAGACAACTCTCCTGTTATCTCCATCAGAACAACCTTCTGGATCCGCACCAGTCTGGTTTCAAGGCAGGTCACTCCACAGAAACTGCCCTCCTTGCTGTCACTGAGGAACTGCACACTGCTAAAGCAGCCTCCCTCTCCTCTGTCATCATCCTATTGGACCTGTCTGCTGCATTCGACACGGTGAACCATCAGATCCTCCTTCGCACTCTCCAAAAACTTGGAGTTTCAGGCTCTGCACTTTCCCTCCTCACCTCATACCTCAAAGACCGTACCTACAGGGTAACTTGGAGAGGGTCCGAGTTCGACCCTTGTCAATTAACTACAGGGGTCCCTCAGGGCTCTGTTCTTGGTCCCCTCCTCTTCTCCCTGTACACAAACTCGCTCTGATCTGTCATTAGCCCGCATGGTTTTTCATACTACTGCTACGCTGACGACACCCAATTAATTCTGTCCTTTCCCCGCTCAGAGACCCAGGTCGTCGCACGCATCTCTGCTTGTCTAGCTGACATCTCTCAGTGGATGTCTGCTCATCATCTCAAGCTCAACCTTGACAAAACTGAACTGCTTTTCCTTCCGGGAAAAGATTGTCCCACTCTTGACCTGACTATCAACATCGGCACCTCTGTTGTTTCCCCGACCCAGACTGCAAGGAATCTGGGTGTGACCCTAGATAACAACCTGTCCTTCACTGCAAACATCGCTGCTACAACCCGCTGCTGCAGATACACGCTTTACAACATCAGGAGGATACGTCCCCAGCTGACCCAGAAAGCGACGCAGCTTCTGGTTCAGGCTTTCGTCACCTCACGCCTAGACTACTGCAACTCCCTCCTGGCTGGTCTACCTGCATGTGCCATCCAACCTCTGCAGCTCATCCAGAATGCAGCGGCTCGTCTGGTCTTCAACCTTCCTAAATTTTCCCACACCACGCCGCTCCTCCGCTCCCTCCACTGGCTTCCGGTAACTGCTAGAATCCACTTCAAGACACTGGTACTTGCATACCATGCTGCGAATGGATCTGGCCCTTCCTACATCCAGGACATGGTTAAACCGTACACCCCAGTGCGTGCTCTACGCTCT
>NC_047520.1:22697144-22709644 GCF_902827115.2 Pseudochaenichthys georgianus | reverse complement strand
TTGAAATATTAAGCTTTTTTTGCATTTGTTTAGCTAAAAGCAGCTACCATTCAGCTAATAACACATTCAGCTTTTTCTGCATTTTCAGCTAAATTCAGCCATAAATGTTCACAGTTTACAGCATTCGCACGCATTTTCTGCAGGAAATGCATTTTCTAGTTTGAGATATATTTCAAACTCGGACTTCATTTTAAGGACATGTCGGCCAGGGGTGTAGAGCTATATGTTTATTTTATTAGCTTTTCTTTTTAATGACTGATTTTAAATGCCATTTTCTTAATGTCTTTCATTTTTTTTGTAAAGCACTTTGAATTGCCTTGTGTTGAAAAGTGCTATATAAATAAACTTTCAGGGGTGCGTCCCCATTGGCTACTCAGTTTTTGAGTGACAGCCCAGTCCTCCAGCGATTGTACAGTGCAGGCAGCTGCGGTGCGGTAGCTAGCTGAGTGTGGACAGAAGACCTCCAGAAGAACCAGACCTCCAAAATCTCTTTTCCAAGAGTGACCTGGCCAAGAAGGGCAGCATGTACAAAGTTATAACATATAAAACACAGACATGAAAGGCAGACAAATACAGCTGTAAAACACAAATAAAATGGCACATTAGCCAGTCAATATAAAACCTTTATTTAACCAGATTGGTCCCATTGAGATCATAGATCTCTTTTTCAGGGGAGACCTGCAGAAATATGCAAAGTAAAACAAACTATTAAAATCATTCAAAAACTGGCAACATTTTTAAAACGATTTCAAGATATACGAGCACTCACATCGACCAAAACTAAAAAAGTGTTACACAGTGACTGACATTCTGTACGGGAGTTCACACCCCAGCTGCTGTAGGGAGTTGAAATATGTTATGGCTCTCGGGGGATGGTGGTTAAGAGACAGATTCTTAGTTTTTGGACTGCCTCAGGGGGTTAACGACATCTACTAAAAACAAAGTACTTCATTATCTACTTTTTTTCAGCTTTTATACACAAAAGTGCAAGGAAGGTAGGCAGATTTAGAACACTATCTATGAGATAGTGTTAGTGTTCCCTGCCTTTATCCATTTATTTTTTCTTTATTCAGCAATCGGCAATTGTGTCACCTTGTTTTTCTTGTTAATTAGGAAAGTGCTTGCTTAAATGTATGTATTTTAAGTGCATATTATAGAACAGGTATAGGGCAATATCAAAATTAGCCCAAACTTTTTTTTATTCACAATGTTTACTGATAATCATCAAAATATATTTAGAACACTATCTGTGCGATAGTGTTAGTGTTCCCTGCCCTTATCCATTTATTTTTCTTTATTCAGCAATCGGCAATTGTGTCACCTTGTTTTTCTTGTTAATTAGGAAAGTGCTTGCTTAAATGTTTGTATTTTAAGTGCATATTATAGAACAGGTATAGGGCAATGTCAAAATTAGCCCAAACTTTTTTATTCACAATGTTTACTGATAAACATCAAAATATGCAGGGGGTCCAATTCTTAACTTTTCCCTAAAACATTCTAGAATTTCTTTATCTAACACAAAAAACATGAATTTTAAAAACATTTGACAACAATAGATACGTTGTTCCTGTTTTTATTACGATTATCAGATACAAAATGATAAGTATAAATAAATCTATGCTTTCAAATGCATTATTCAGAGATATTAGGCCTGTCAAATCAAAACTGGAGCATGTGAATAAGAGAGAGCAGAGTCCTAACCATCTGATCCAAACCAAACTCTGAGCAGCCGGCGGCTGAGACGGAGCCAACCAGCATGCGGACCAAACTGCTGCTAAGAACTCATGTTTAAATGAAATAGCAAGCAATGAATTCAAAGTGTGTATTTACTACACTAAGAGGAAAAGGAGATTTATCTGAGTTCTGTTGTGAGAGATTCGTGAGTAGAGAAGCGGCATCAGGTTTACAATCCCTCCTGCTAGGACGAAAACACAACTGCAGGTAAATGTGATGATGATGTGTGACAGGTTGAATGCAGCACAATAATCATTTTATTTTCTGAAATCTTTGGTATCGTAATCGTTTAACCAACATTGTAGTTCAAAATAAAATTTGAATAATCACCCTATGCTCCAACCAAACAAAAGAGAATACAAAATACACTCATGTAATAACAAAAAATAAGTTAATTTGTCATTTTAAAGCAAATAAGACAAACTCTACGAATACAGACTTTACATTTTCCAACATCGACATAATACAATTGAAATGTAACCATTTAACATATAAAATCGCTCATGTTTTCATCAAGGGTATCTACAGCATTACTATACTTTAGAGAAGATTGGTACAGTATATGATGATGTACATTATATATATATATAAAGCTTATGTGGGATACACAAATAAATATCACCCAATGGATGTTATCTACATCTCATCACATTTAACTCCTCAGAGTGATTGTGTCTTGATATTTGTCTATATTGATGTTAAACATGGAGCTGCTGTGATGCAAGTCAAATTTGATCTGACCATTAAAGTATTATCGTATTATCGTATCGTATTTCTGCAGGAGATCCACACATAGACAACTCAACATCACAAAGAGGTCAAAAACTTCACAACAGCCCTTTCAATTGGGACAAAATGTATCGACAGTCATTTAAAAATGACCCCTCTCACAACTAAGAAGAAGTTAAGAAAATGGACACTGCAAATATAGCTAGGTAAAATGCCAAGGGGGTACAGCTCATTACAAATGTTAATCTTGGGTTTGCTTTCACTCGATGAAGCTCAGTGCAAGTTCTTTCATGAAGTGCAGGGTCTTTCATGAAGACTTTCACCTTTCCTAGTCGGATTCTCGTCCCCCTAAATCTATCACAGCACGATGGAGTCTAATCGCCAAAGTTTAATATATATTGCCCTTTGTATACACAGCAATAAATATGTTTATCGCACTAAACAAACTTCAACTGTCAATCATTCCAAACACTCTTTAAACCGAGGAGGAGGGGCACACTTAAAATATTGTAACGCAATTTAATCACATTACAAAGTTTGACCCAAAGTTGCTCCCACGCGGATGTTCCCCATGTTACAGAATGTTTCGGAAAATGAAGATTGCAGGACCACTTTAAATGTTTCGTTTACAATCGTGCGGAAAAAAAATTCATTTGAACTATTTCCTGCCATCATCAGTTAACTTGCATAATTTAGAATTAAACCCTCTAAAATGTTGTCTGAATAACAAATATAATGCTGCTAATCAAACCTTTTTCTTCCTCTTTTCACTCACTGTGTCAGTCTAATATGCATATTATCTCTTCTGCTATCATATTGCGAACACTATATGTGCAATACTTGTAGCTATTGCCAATTTATCTGCCACCTTTGCTCTTCCAAAACCATTCAATTCATGGGGAACATCCGCGTGGGAGCAACTTTGGGTCAAACTTTGTAATGTGATTAAATTGCGTTACAATATTTTAAGTGTGCCCCTCCTCCTCGGTTTAAAGAGTGTTTGGAATGATTGACAGTTGAAGTTTGTTTAGTGCGATAAACATATTTATTGCTGTGTATACAAAGGGCAATATATATTAAACTTTGGCGATTAGACTCCATCGTGCTGTGATAGATTTAGGGGGACGAGAATCCGACTAGGAAAGGTGAAAGTCTTCATGAAAGACCCTGCACTTCATGAAAGAACTTGCACTGAGCTTCATCGAGTGAAAGCAAACCCAAGATTAACATTTGTAATGAGCTGTACCCACTTGGCATTTTACCTAGCTATATTTGCAGTGTCCATTTTCTTAACTTCTTCTTAGTTGTGAGAGGGGTCATTTTTAAATGACTGTCGATACATTTTGTCCCAATTGAAAGGGCTGTTGTGAAGTTTTTGACCTCTTTGTGATGTTGAGTTGTCTATGTGTGGATCTCCTGCAGAAATACGATACGATAATACGATAATACTTTAATGGTCAGATCAAATTTGACTTGCATCACAGCAGCTCCATGTTTAACATCAATATAGACAAATATCAAGACACAATCACTCTGAGGAGTTAAATGTGATGAGATGTAGATAACATCCATTGGGTGATATTTATTTGTGTATCCCACATAAGCTTTATATATATATATAATGTACATCATCATATACTGTACCAATCTTCTCTAAAGTATAGTAATGCTGTAGATACCCTTGATGAAAACATGAGCGATTTTATATGTTAAATGGTTACATTTCAATTGTATTATGTCGATGTTGGAAAATGTAAAGTCTGTATTCGTAGAGTTTGTCTTATTTGCTTTAAAATGACAAATTAACTTATTTTTTGTTATTACATGAGTGTATTTTGTATTCTCTTTTGTTTGGTTGGAGCATAGGGTGATTATTCAAATTTTATTTTGAACTACAATGTTGGTTAAACGATTACGATACCAAAGATTTCAGAAAATAAAATGATTATTGTGCTGCATTCAACCTGTCACACATCATCATCACATTTACCTGCAGTTGTGTTTTCGTCCTAGCAGGAGGGATTGTAAACCTGATGCCGCTTCTCTACTCACGAATCTCTCACAACAGAACTCAGATAAATCTCCTTTTCCTCTTAGTGTAGTAAATACACACTTTGAATTCATTGCTTGCTATTTCATTTAAACATGAGTTCTTAGCAGCAGTTTGGTCCGCATGCTGGTTGGCTCCGTCTCAGCCGCCGGCTGCTCAGAGTTTGGTTTGGATCAGATGGTTAGGACTCTGCTCTCTCTTATTCACATGCTCCAGTTTTGATTTGACAGGCCTAATATCTCTGAATAATGCATTTGAAAGCATAGATTTATTTATACTTATCATTTTGTATCTGATAATCGTAATAAAAACAGGAACAACGTATCTATTGTTGTCAAATGTTTTTAAAATTCATGTTTTTTGTGTTAGATAAAGAAATTCTAGAATGTTTTAGGGAAAAGTTAAGAATTGGACCCCCTGCATATTTTGATGTTTATCAGTAAACATTGTGAATAAAAAAGTTTGGGCTAATTTTGACATTGCCCTATACCTGTTCTATAATATGCACTTAAAATACAAACATTTAAGCAAGCACTTTCCTAATTAACAAGAAAAACAAGGTGACACAATTGCCGATTGCTGAATAAAGAAAAATAAATGGATAAGGGCAGGGAACACTAACACTATCGCACAGATAGTGTTCTAAATATATTTTGATGATTATCAGTAAACATTGTGAATAAAAAAAAGTTTGGGCTAATTTTGATATTGCCCTATACCTGTTCTATAATATGCACTTAAAATACATACATTTAAGCAAGCACTTTCCTAATTAACAAGAAAAACAAGGTGACACAATTGCCGATTGCTGAATAAAGAAAAAATAAATGGATAAGGGCAGGGAACACTAACACTATCTCATAGATAGTGTTCTAAATCTGCCTACCTTCCTTGCACTTTTGTGTATAAAAGCTGAAAAAAAGTAGATAATGAAGTACTTTGTTTTTAGTAGATGTCGTTAACCCCCTGAGGCAGTCCAAAAACTAAGAATCTGTCTCTTAACCACCATCCCCCGAGAGCCATAACATATTTCAACTCCCTACAGCAGCTGGGGTGTGAACTCCCGTACAGAATGTCAGTCACTGTGTAACACTTTTTTAGTTTTGGTCGATGTGAGTGCTCGTATATCTTGAAATCGTTTTAAAAATGTTGCCAGTTTTTGAATGATTTTAATAGTTTGTTTTACTTTGCATATTTCTGCAGGTCTCCCCTGAAAAAGAGATCTATGATCTCAATGGGACCAATCTGGTTAAATAAAGGTTTTATATTGACTGGCTAATGTGCCATTTTATTTGTGTTTTACAGCTGTATTTGTCTGCCTTTCATGTCTGTGTTTTATATGTTATAACTTTGTACATGCTGCCCTTCTTGGCCAGGTCACTCTTGGAAAAGAGATTTTAATCTCAATGAGGTTTTTTTTTTACCTGTTAAATAAAGAATATATATATATATATATATTAGTGACACTCTGCAGATTTGTGTGTAATTCACATGGAGGTTGAGGCATATCCAGCCACCCCGTGATATGAATGTCAGCCATAGCGCTGTCCAGATCTGGTGTCCAAAATGTTGGTGAGGATGGCGGTCCTGTAGGCGTTTGATCCAGGCTGCATATCGTAGGGAGAGACTTGGTTTTTCTCAGATCCATGGTTGCTGCTCTCTAAAAATGTCCTTGCGAGGTCCTTACTTTTTAAATGATCTGCTGAGGTGGGTGGGACTTGTTATGTTGACTGGGGGGCGGAGTCCTCTGCAAACGTGAGGGTCTTTTTCACCAGTATAATGTCCATCGATGTCTGACTCTGTTTAAAAAGTTCTTTAAGCTTTGTAGCTTTTCCTTCAATCATTTCCAGCCATGCAGTCAGAGGCACCCTCAAGGACGTTTGAAATACCCCGCAGGTAGAATTAAAATACTCCATAACAAAATCATCAGAGGGGTCCTTACCCAACGTCACCAAACGGCTTGAGCGGTAATACCAACGCCCAGAGGGTCCGCTTTTAGTTTCCCAGACGGTGCCTGTCAGGACTCTTCTCCCTTCTGGCTGTGTGGGAATATCTCCTTCTTCTTCCTTCACATTGAGGGGTAAGGATGCAAACTCTTCTTTAATCTCGCATGCTGTTTGTGTTTCTTTGCTTTTCTTTGCAAATATCTTGTACACCTCTGGTTCCACGATGGTTTCCTGATGCACTACTTCTTCCGATACAATGGTTGCGTGTAGATCTCGGGAAGACACCAGAGTTAACACAGCCCAATCTGTTGAGGTCAGTGTCGCTTTAACACTACGAGGTCCATACGTTTCTCCATTCTTCAGATTGTAGAAATGTAGTTCATTAGCCATATAGTTGAATATATAACCCCAAACATCGCCATTTTTTAGAGTCCATTCTTCGTGAAGTTCTTCGGCTGTAGGCGTCTGAACCCGGCATACAAACTGCATTCGTTTCTTGATTGGAGCACCCAACGGATGGCTGTAAGTTGTCACCGGTGTCTCGCTGATTAAATTCATATCAAAACGTCTCTTGGCCATTTTCTCTCGACTTGAAAAATGAGTGACGCTGGCTTTTTATTTAGACAGAGGGAGAGGGGGTGAGGGGCGGGGAAAGTGTGTGTGTGTGTGTGTGTGTGTGTGTGTGTGTGTGTGTGTGTGTGTGTGTGTGTGTGTGTGTGTGTGTGTGTGTGTGTGTGTGTGTGTGTGTGTGTGTGTGTGTGTGTGTGTGTGTGTGTGTGTGTGTGTGTGTGTGTGTGTGTGTGTGTGTGTGTTCCCCCTCCTTCACCATATGTTTTCTCCCCTCATGTCCTGTCATGTCCTGTTTGCAAAAAACAGAGAGGTTTAAATATGTTTTTTAGATGCTTTTACTTTTGATTAATTTCATGTTATTTGCAAGTATTTGTAAGTTACACTCGATACTGTATACAGGATTAACCACACAGGAAGTGGTTAGGAGGCGGGATATATATATCCTAGACATATTAATTGATTGAAAACAACGGCATTTTATTTTTCTCATTTTTTAAATTTAAATTTATTTTTTATTTTATTTTGTAAACCGGAAGCGGGGGCGGGACATCCGCCGGAAGCGGGGGCGGGACATCCGGTCGAACGAGGCGGGACTTCCGGTCGAACGAGGCTGGACTTCCGGTTTTCAAAATAAAAAGGCGGGACTTCCGGTCAAATAAGGCGGGACTTCCGGTCAAAAAGGGGCGGGGCGACCTGTCACTTTTTCTGCATACTAATGAGATTGATATGGCATTTGTACTACTACTGGGGGGGCATGAAGAAAGAACTGCACCAGCTTCATCCACGCTGGCGTTACTGTTATCACTGGCTCAGTGTCATTTAATTTACGTACCGGTTCGGTACGTACCTCGGTTTTTAGGTCACGGTTCGGTACGGTACGTTTTCGGTACAGCAGAAAAAATTATCACAAAACATAACATATTTTTTTTTAATTATTATTAAACTGTGAATAATGTATTCACTCAAATAAATACAAAATATAATAAAATAAACATTAAGGTGCAGCATTTCGATGAACTGAAATAATCTGTATTTGAACTTTACTGTACTAGTACTTACAAAACATAACATATTAGTTTTGGGTTTTTAATTATTATTAAACTATGAATATTCACTCTAATAAATATAAAATATAATAAAATAAACATTAAGGTGCAGCTTTTCGATGAACTGAAATAATCTGTATTTGTACTGTACCAGTACCTAAGCAGCCAGTTTGACATTAGGACTTGCTTGTCATTTCATGTTTTTTTAAAGAAAGATGAACTTGTCCACATTGCTTGCCGAAAGGGCAGATCAGCTGGCACTAACAATGTCTCCTGCCGTGGAGAACACCCTCTCGCTAGGGACAGAGGTAGTAGCAGATACAGCCAGGTAGCGCTTTGCTAACATGGCAACATAAGGATATTTGCCGTTTGTAATAGCTTTGGCTCGGTCTGAACTTTTTGGGAGTGGTGGAGGCTTAAATGCTAGTGGGAGTTGGGTTTGCACTTCAGCCTTTTTTCTTTTGGTACCGGTGATATTCACGTTTGGGTGATGCCTTTTCAAATGAGTGTGCAATTTTGATGCATTGCCAGCCGCGTAACCAATTTTAGTTGAACAATGCCGACAAACAGCTTTGGTTCGGTCCACCTGTCTTTGTCCGTCATCCTTGTACGTAACTGCGAAACCAAAATGTTCCCAAACCGGAGACTTCATGATGCTGGAGGATTTTCGAGCTCAACTTTATCTGCGTTCGCCATGTCGACAGTTCCATAAATTACTGACTACATTTGAACGCATCCCTCTGACCAGCTCGTCCAATGAAATGACTTGCTCGCTCTGACACGTTGAACACAATGGGAGCAAATTACTCTGAATGCTGCGACGCAGCACCTGAGATTACTTCCAAGAAGTTGTTCACGTTCTCAATTTTTTTACGTATAACGTTATATTCGTTCGGTACACTTCGGTACACTTCGGTACACACGTGTACCGAACCGAAGGGCCCGTACCGAATAATTTCGGTACGGGTACGTGTACCGTTACACCCCTAATGATTACACAAATGATTTGTTTGCAACTTATAGTTTTATTTTTGAAATTAATTTTATTTTGCTTGACTTAGGTTTTTTTTCTTTTAAACTCATAGTTTTGCTTTATTCGGAGAAAGTGTTGCTTTATCTTTATGATACAAAACTAATCCCATATACAGGCAGCATCAGGAGGCAGCGGGACGTATTCTCCGCCTCTGAGAAGTGCAGCCACCAGCGCGCCGAGAGCTGTGCCTTTTTACGCACCGCCCTTCGCTGTGTTGTACCTTCATCAGAACAGGACTGCAGGCTGCTACGTGTTAACCACACATACCTCTAACACACATCGAACTGCCCGATCACTCCCCCTTTTATTAGTTTTATGAAGGAGATGTCTAGTACATGATGTGTGTGTGTGTGTGTGTGTGTGTGTGTGTGTGGTGTGTGTGTGTGTGTGTGTGTGTGGTGTTGTGTGTGTGTGTGTGTGTGTGTGTGTGTGTTGTGTGTGTGTGTGTGTGTGTGTGTGTGTGCGTGCGTGCGTGCGTGCGTGCGTGCGTGCGTGCGTGCGTGCGTGCGTGCGTGCGTGCGTGTGTGTGTGTGTGTGCTCTGCTCAGTGTTTGTGTCTGTCCGACACCGGCATTTGTTTTCAAATGGCCATGAACAGTAATGTCCACACATCTGGCTAACTCCATAGGTAGCCAATATGCGGGTGTTCCCAAAATAAATTAGTTTAACCTTAATCTCGATGTAGTGCTAAATGCTGTCGGATGTGCGTTATCTTCTGAAAACAAATGCCAGTGTCACACACACACACACACACACACACGCACACACACACACCACACACACACACACACACACACACACACACACACACACACACACACACACACACCTCCTTCATAATGCGCCTTCTCCTCGTTTTCCCATCACTGGATTATCCGTAAATCATACAAACAAAACCAAAACGTTGATTTATCTGTTTTCCCGTTTGGTTTAAAAACTGTATAACGGAGGTTTTTTGGTTTTACGTTTTTCCGAAAAACCAAAAAACGACACCGGTTCTTTTTTAAACGTTGTTAATATGTTTTGGATGCATATTGTTCTAGTATTTGTTCAGGCTGTTACATACAATTAGCCTCTGTTGCTGCTGGTGGTGAGCAAATATTAAAATCAGTTAAAATTGACAACCGGTCCGCCATTTTTTTTTAATGTATCTGCCGGTGTAGGTACAGTGTTCGGGGTACCAGATGTGTTCGGGTGTATTTCCGTCGCACCCGTCATATCCGTCATATTTTACGGCAACTCAAGAGGGCCATGATGGTCAAATTCCGAACATTTAAACATAGCCGACACTTCCTTCTTTACTTTGTCCGTTATTATATGTAGAAGATTATACTTTTTCTCCGTCATGTTGTTTCCATAGCAACAACTTCAAACAGGCATAGCCTACACTTCATTCTTTACTTTGTTCGTTATTATATGTAGAAGATATTAATTTGATCTCCGTCATGTTGTTTCCATAGCAACAACTTCAAATTCTCGCGGGCTGCGAGAATGTGTATAAATATGATACATTTTCATATCAAAACAATGGGGTTGCTAAGCCGTTGCTAGGGCCAATTGTTGGAGTTGCTATAGCAACTCCTAGATACCCCCTGGCGCCGGCCCCTGCATTTGATAACACCAATGTGTTTAATAATGGCAACTTCTAATTGTGGGAAAAACGAAAACATCAGGAGAGACGTCCCATAGAACATTTTGCGAAACACAATAGCCAGCATGTGTAGTTCTGGAGGGGTGTTCGATTCCAGTTTTGGATAGTCTGGCGTGGTTTCGTTCCATTTCACCACAGCTGTTTGACGCTCTGCAACCTTACGGGAACTGTAGTCCTAACGATCGCTGGGGATTATGGGTAGTGTAGTGTCTTCGGCCATCCTAAACTCAGAAATGTTGACAATCGCAATGATGCTCGAAATGCTTTGAAATTCAGTTCCTGACGGACACCAAAAAAGCCCGAGATTATGGAATTAAACCAATAAATAAAAGCAAGGATAATTGTGTGTTATTGGTGAGTAAATAACAGTGTGTTATTTTGAAAAGAATAACAAATTAGAAGGAAAAAAAGCAATAATTGTGGCTTGATATTGAGTAAGAACATGTTTTTATGAACCACACTGCTTCCGGTCTTCCACGACCCGACCGGAGAAAAAGACGTGCTGCAGCCTGCAGGCACGAAACACGTTACCAGTAGAAATACATTGCTTTTAAAATCGTGCTGTGCAACACAAAAAAAAGGGGCAAATCGTGATGGTGAACACGAATCAATAGATTAAAAATCGTGTTGGTGAACACGAAATGCCGTGAGACTGGGTTGTATAAACACACTTTATAAAGTCAGGCAACACTAACCAGGCTTCGTGTGATTCTGTTTATTTGTGCCTTACTTTGACCATCCGTTCACTGTTATCGATCATTGTGGAGAGAGGCAGACGTGTTGTTTTGTATTATTGCAGCTATCGGATGCAAGTAGTCAGTTTAACTTCGGTTGCTATGCCAACATCACCCGTTTTATACCAGAGAAACTTTCATAACAGCGTTGTGATACCAAACAGCGTCAATTCAGACTGACACACATTCACTTAGGCTAAGGGGAACTGGGGATATGCATCAGCTGCTTGTGTGAGTCGGACAGTGAATACTTTAGAGCAGCCGCTGCAGTGTGAGCTAACGGGAGCTAACGGGAGAATAAACTCCCGTGGAAGAGCAGCCCTGCAGCGGTCGGTAAATGCTGCAGAAACACATTAATAAACAATGAACCACGGCACTCTGGAGCAAAGTATAAGGTTGGAGAAGTCGTTATTCAATTTATTCTGGCTTCGTGTGATTAAAAGCAACACGATCATCGACCCGACGCAGTTCCCCGTTGTTGTTGTTGTTGTTGTTGTTGTTGTTGTGAGCGCCGTAATGGCTGCCTTTGGGGAGCAAATCAGCGATGTAAACGGTGACGTCATGACGCAGCAGGGGCAGCTCTGGGGCGCCAGTGGGCGGTGTGCACAGAGCGGGAGCTGAAAAGGGAAACCGGAGCTGAACCAGAAAAGCTCCCGCTCGGAGCTAGAAACTGAAAAGCGCTGGTGTGAAAGCCGCACACACACAGTGGACGAGGTTATTAAGTGACTGAAGCTGTCTCGACGCGGGAGAGTGTGGCTGGTCTCCTCGTCTGCTCTGACTGCAGCTGAGCTGCTGCGGAAGGCAACTGTGAGTCTGCGCGCCTGTGAGTACTATGGGAGGGCTGAGGGGCTCACGGCAGCTCGTTATCTGCAGAACTATACGTGAGTCTCCAAACACCAATAAAAGTCCCTAATATAACACCATAACAAGTCGTAGATTAGTCGTTAGTCACGTTTTGACAAAAATAAGTAGCCGGAGGGTTTTGGAAAGCCGCCAAATTTAACGACA
>NC_047520.1:22623938-22697044 GCF_902827115.2 Pseudochaenichthys georgianus | reverse complement strand
ATGGAGTCTAATCGCCAAAGTTTAATATATATTGCCCTTTGTATACACAGCAATAAATATGTTTATCGCACTAAACAAACTTCAACTGTCAATCATTCCAAACACTCTTTAAACCGAGGAGGAGGGGCACCTTAAAATATTGTAACGCAATTTAATCACATTACAAAGTTTGACCCAAAGTTGCTCCCACGCGGATGTTCCCCATGTTACAGAATGTTTCGAAAATGAAGATTGCAGGACCACTTTAAATGTTTTCGTTTACAATCGTGCGGAAAAAAAAATTCATTTGAACTATTTCCTGCCATCATCAGTTAACTTGCATAATTTAAATTAAACCCTCTAAAATGTTGTCTGAATAACAAATATAATGCTGCTAATCAAACCTTTTTCTTCCTCTTTTCACTCACTGTGTCAGTCTAATATGCATATTATCTCTTCTGCTATCATATTGCGAACACTATATGTGCAATACTTGTAGCTCTTGCCAATTTATCTGCCACCTTTGCTCTTCCAAAACCATTCATTCATGGGGAACATCCGCGTGGGAGCAACTTTGGTCAAACTTTGTAATGTGATTAAATTGCGTTACAATATTTTAAGTGGTGCCCCTCCTCCTCGGTTTAAAGAGTGTTTGGAATGATTGACAGTTGAAGTTTGTTTAGTGCGATAAACATATTTATTGCTGTGTATACAAAGGGCAATATATATTAAACTTTGGCGATTAGACTCCATCGTGCTGTGATAGATTTAGGGGGACGAGAATCCGACTAGGAAAGGTGAAAGTCTTCATGAAAGACCCTGCACTTCATGAAAGAACTTGCACTGAGCTTCATCGAGTGAAAGCAAACCCAAGATTAACATTTGTAATGAGCTGTACCACTTGGCATTTTACCTTGCTATATTTGCAGTGTCCATTTTCTTAACTTCTTCTTAGTTGTGAGAGGGGTCATTTTTAAATGACTGTCGATACATTTTGTCCCAATTGAAAGGGCTGTTGTGAAGTTTTTGACCTCTTTGTGATGTTGAGTTGTCTATGTGTGGATCTCCTGCAGAAATACGATACGATAATACGATAATACTTTAATGGTCAGATCAAATTTGACTTGCATCACAGCAGCTCCATGTTTAACATCAATATAGACAATATCAAGACACAATCACTCTGAGGAGTTAAATGTGATGAGATGTAGATAACATCCATTGGGTGATATTAATTTGTGTATCCCACATAAGCTTTATATATATATATAATGTACATCATCATATACTGTACCAATCTTCTCTAAAGTATAGTAATGCTGTAGATACCCTTGATGAAAACATGAGCGATTTTATATGTTAAATGGTTACATTTCAATTGTATTATGTCGATGTTGGAAAATGTAAAGTCTGTATTCGTAGAGTTTGTCTTATTTGCTTTAAAATGACAAATTAACTTATTTTTTGTTATTACATGAGTGTATTTTGTATTCTCTTTTGTTTGGTTGGAGCATAGGGTGATTATTCAAATTTTATTTTGAACTACAATGTTGGTTAAACGATTACGATACCAAAGATTTCAGAAAATAAAATGATTATTGTGCTGCATTCAACCTGTCACACATCATCATCACATTTACCTGCAGTTGTGTTTTCGTCCTAGCAGGAGGGATTGTAAACCTGATGCCGCTTCTCTACTCACGAATCTCTCACAACAGAACTCAGATAAATCTCCTTTTCCTCTTAGTGTAGTAAATACACACTTTGAATTCATTGCTTGCTATTTCATTTAAACATGAGTTCTTAGCAGCAGTTTGGTCCGCATGCTGGTTGGCTCCGTCTCAGCCGCCGGCTGCTCAGAGTTTGGTTTGGATCAGCTGGTTAGGACTCTGCTCTCTCTTATTCACATGCTCCAGTTTTGATTTGACAGGCCTAATATCTCTGAATAATGCATTTGAAAGCATAGATTTATTTATACTTATCATTTTGTATCTGATAATCGTAATAAAAACAGGAACAACGTATCTATTGTTGTCAAATGTTTTTAAAATTCATGTTTTTTGTGTTAGATAAAGAAATTCTAGAATGTTTTAGGGAAAAGTTAAGAATTGGACCCCCTGCATATTTTGATGATTATCAGTAAACATTGTGAATAAAAAAGTTTGGGCTAATTTTGACATTGCCCTATACCTGTTCTATAATATGCACTTAAAATACATACATTTAAGCAAGCACTTTCCTAATTAACAAGAAAAACAAGGTGACACAATTGCCGATTGCTGAATAAAGAAAAAATAAATGGATAAGGGCAGGGAACACTAACACTATCTCATAGATAGTGTTCTAAATCTGCCTACCTTCTTGCACTTTTGTGTATAAAAGCTGAAAAAAAGTAGATAATGAAGTACTTTGTTTTTAGTAGATGTCGTTAACCCCCTGAGGCAGTCCAAAAACTAAGAATCTGTCTCTTAACCACCATCCCCCGAGAGCCATAACATATTTCAACTCCCTACAGCAGCTGAGGTGTGAACTCCCGTACAGAATGTCAGTCACTGTGTAACACTTTTTTAGTTTTGGTCGATGTGAGTGCTCGTATATCTTGAAATCGTTTTAAAAATGTTGCCAGTTTTTGAATGATTTTAATAGTTTGTTTTACTTTGCATATTTCTGCAGGTCTCCCCTGAAAAAGAGATCTATGATCTCAATGGGACCAATCTGGTTAAATAAAGGTTTTATATTGACTGGCTAATGTGCCATTTTATTTGTGTTTTACAGCTGTATTTGTCTGCCTTTCATGTCTGTGTTTTATATGTTATAACTTTGTACATGCTGCCCTTCTTGGCCAGGTCACTCTTGGAAAAGAGATTTTAATCTCAATGAGGTTTTTTTTTTACCTGTTAAATAAAGAATATATATATATATATATTAGTGACACTCTGCAGATTTGTGTGTAATTCACATGGAGGTTGAGGCATATCCAGCCACCCCGTGATATCAATGTCAGCCATAGCGCTGTCCAGATCTGGTGTCCAAAATGTTGGTGAGGATGGCGGTCCTGTAGGCGTTTGATCCAGGCTGCATATCGTAGGGAGAGACTTGGTTTTTCTCAGATCCATGGTTGCTGCTCTCTAAAATGTCCTTGCGAGGTCCTTACTTTTTAAATGATCTGCTGAGGTGGGTGGGACTTGTTATGTTGACTGGGGGGCGGAGTCCTCTGCAAACGTGAGGGTCTTTTTCACCAGTATAATGTCCATCGATGTCTGACTCTGTTTAAAAGTTCTTTAAGCTTTGTAGCTTTTCCTTCAATCATTTCCAGCCATGCAGTCAGAGGCACCCTCAAGGACGTTTGAAATACCCCGCAGGTAGAATTAAAATACTCCATAACAAAATCATCAGAGGGGTCCTTACCCAACGTCACCAAACGGCTTGAGCGGTAATACCAACGCCCAGAGGGTCCGCTTTTAGTTTCCCAGGCGGTGCCTGTCAGGACTCTTCTCCCTTCTGGCTGTGTGGGAATATCTCCTTCTTCTTCCTTCACATTGAGGGGTAACGATGCAAACTCTTCTTTAATCTCGCATGCTGTTTGTGTTTCTTTGCTTTTCTTTGCAAATATCTTGTACACCTCTGGTTCCACGATGGTTTCCTGATGCACTACTTCTTCCGATACAATGGTTGCGTGTAGATCTCGGGAAGACACCAGAGTTAACACAGCCCAATCTGTTGAGGTCAGTGTCGCTTTAACACTACGAGGTCCATACGTTTCTCCATTCTTCAGATTGTAGAAATGTAGTTCATTAGCCATATAGTTGAATATATAACCCCAAACATCGCCATTTTTTAGAGTCCATTCTTCGTGAAGTTCTTCGGCTGTAGGCGTCTGAACCCGGCATACAAACTGCATTCGTTTCTTGATTGGAGCACCCAACGGATGGCTGTAAGTTGTCACCGGTGTCTCGCTGATTAAATTCATATCAAAACGTCTCTTGGCCATTTTCTCTCGACTTGAAAAATGAGTGACGCTGGCTTTTTATTTAGACAGAGGGAGAGGGGGTGAGGGGCGGGGAAAGTGTGTGTGTGTGTGTGTGTGTGTGTGTGTGTGTGTGTGTGTGTGTGTGTTCCCCCTCCTTCACCATATGTTTTCTCCCCTCATGTCCTGTCATGTCCTGTTTGCAAAAAACAGAGAGGTTTAAATATGTTTTTTAGATGCTTTTACTTTTGATTAATTTCATGTTATTTGCAAGTATTTGTAAGTTACACTCGATACTGTATACAGGATTAACCACACAGGAAGTGGTTAGGAGGCGGGATATATATATCCTAGACATATTAATTGATTGAAAACAACGGCATTTTATTTTTCTCATTTTTTAAATTTAAATTTATTTTTTATTTTATTTTGTAAACCGGAAGCGGGACATCCGCCGGAAGCGGGGGCGGGACATCCGGTCGAACGAGGCGGGACTTCCGGTCGAACGAGGCTGGACTTCCGGTTTTCAAAATAAAAAGGCGGGACTTCCGGTCAAATAAGGCGGGACTTCCAGTCAAAAAGGGGCGGGGCGACCTGTCACTTTTTCTGCATACTAATGAGATTGATATGGCATTTGTACTACTACTGGGGGGGCACGAAGAAAGAACTGCACCAGCTTCATCTACGCTGGCGTTACTGTTATCACTGGCTCAGTGTCATTTAATTTGACCAAATGTCTTTACATATACATTTAATAGATTTTATTATTATCCACCTTTTTGTTTTATGTCCTTTTATTTAAAACATTCTTTGAGACTTCATCTTCTGGTTCAAATTTCAAGAAATGTAATTTGTATAATCACTCTTTTGTCTTTATTCTACATGGAAATGTTAGAGATTCCATTCAAATCTGTTGATTATTCATATCTTCCTCAGGAATAGTATGTAGAGTTTGTAATGCTAAATGTATATCATTTTCTCACAGGATGTAGAATGAGACAACACAGTTTGTATCCATGGTGTATGAATGCTTCAGCTCTTCAGACCAACATAGTGAGATGTGAGCATGCACACTTTGCTGCATGAGTTGCACTGTATGATCTGTGGTGTAGTGGTCTGTCACTCAAAAGCTGAGTAGCCAATGGGGACACACCACTGAAAGTCCCGCCCACCTGGGATGTTTGTGTCAAAATCTCAAACAAAAAATGAGGGAACGCAAACGAGAAAGCTGCAGCGAGAGCAAAAGTCTGATCATTGAGAAAGAAGAAACAAGAACTGCAAACAAAAACCTATGTTAAAACAAAGAAAAAATACTTATAGTTTACATGATTAGGGGTGTAACGGTTCACAAACATTTCGGTTCGGTACGTACCTCGGTTTTTAGGTCACGGTTCGGTTCGGTACGTTTTCGGTAGGGCAGAAAAAATTATCACAAAACATAAAATATTTTTTTTTAATTATTATTAAACTGTGAATAATGTATTCACTCAAATAAATACAAAATATAATAAAATAAACATTAAGGTGCAGCATTTCGATGAACTGAAATAATCTGTATTTGAACTTTACTGTACTAGTACTTACAAAACATAACATATTAGTTTTGGGTTTTTAATTATTATTAAACTATGAATATTCACTCTAATAAATATAAAATATAATAAAATAAACATTAAGGTGCAGCTTTTCGA
The DNA here is from genome assembly GCF_902827115.2 of Pseudochaenichthys georgianus. Classification (NCBI taxonomy): domain Eukaryota; kingdom Metazoa; phylum Chordata; class Actinopteri; order Perciformes; family Channichthyidae; genus Pseudochaenichthys; species Pseudochaenichthys georgianus. The sequence continues at coordinate 22,691,407 of NC_047520.1, read as the reverse complement.
TGAACTGAAATAATCTGTATTTGTACTGTACTAGTACCTAAGCAGCCAGCTTGACATTAGGACTTGCTTGTCATTGTATTTTCATGTTTGTTTAAAGAAAGATGTACTTGTCCACATTGCTTGCCGAAAGGGCAGATCAGCTGGCACTAGCAATGTCTCCTGCCGTGGAGAACACCCTCTCGCTAGGGACAGAGGTAGTAGCAGATACAGCCAGGTAGCGCTTTGCTAACATGGCAACATAAGGATATTTGCCGTTTGTAATAGCTTTGGCTCGGTCTGAAGTTTTTGCGAGTGGTGGAGGCTTAAATGCTAGAGGGAGTTGGGTTTGCACTTCAGCCTTTTTTCTTTTGGTACCGGTGATATTCACGTTTGGGTGATGCCTTTTCAAATGAGTGTGCAAGTTTGATGCATTGCCAGCCGCGTAACCAATGTTAGTTGAACAATGCCGACAAACAGCTTTGGTTCGGTCCACCTGTCTTTGTCCGTCATTCTTGTACGTAACTGCGAAACCAAAATGTTCCCAAACCGGAGACTTCAATGATGCTGGAGGATTTTCGAGCTCAACTTTATCTGCGTTCGCCATGTCGACAGTTCCATAAATTACTGACTACATTTGAACGCATCCCTCTGACCAGCTCGTCCAATGAAATGACTTGCTCGCTCTGACACGTTGAACACAATGGGAGCAAATTACTCTGAATGCTGCGACGCAGCACCTGAGATTACTTCCAAGAAGTTGTTCACGTTCTCAATTTTTTTACGTATAACGTTATATTCGTTCGGTACACTTCGGTACACACGTGTACCGAACCGAAGGGCCCGTACCGAATAATTTCGGTACGGGTACGTGTACCGTTACACCCCTAATGATTACACAAATGATTTGTTTGCAACTTATAGTTTTATTTTTGAAATTAATTTTATTTTGCTTGACTTAGGTTTTTTTTCTTTTAAACTCATAGTTTTGCTTTATTCGGAGAAAGTGTTGCTTTATCTTTATGATACAAAACTAATCCCATATACAGGCAGCATCAGGAGGCAGCGGGACGTATTCTCCGCCTCTGAGAAGTGCAGCACCAGCGCGCCGAGAGCTGTGCCTTTTTACGCACCGCCTTCGCTGTGTTTACCTTCATCAGAACAGACTGCAGGCTGCTACGTGTTAACCACACATACCTCTACACACATCGAACTGCCCGATCACTCCCCCTTTTATTAGTTTTATGAAGGAGATGTCTAGTCATGATGTGTGTGTGTGTGTGTGTGTGTGTGTGTGTGTGTGTGTGTGTGTGTGTGTGTGTGTGTGTGTGTGTGTGTGTGTGCGTGCATGCGTGCGTGCGTGCGTGCGTGCGTGCGTGCTCTGCTCAGTGTTTGTGTCTGTCCGACACCGGCATTTGTTTTCAAATGGCCATGAACAGTAATGAACACACATCTGGCTAACTCCATAGGTAGCCTATATGCGGGTGTTCCCAAAATAAATTAGTTTAACCTTAATCTCGATGTAGTGCTAAATGCTGTCGGATGTGCGTTATCTTCTGAAAACAAATGCCAGTGTCACACACACACGCACGCACGCACGCACGCACGCACGCACGCACGCACGCACACACACACACACACACACACACACACACACACACACACACACACACACCTCCTTCATAATGTGCCTTCTCCTCGTTTTCCCATCACTGGATTATCCGTAAATCATACAAACAAAACCAAAACGTTGATTTATCTGTTATCCCGTTTGGTTTAAAAACTGAATAACGTCGGTTTTTTGGTTTTACGTTTTTCCGAAAAACCAAAAAACGACACCGGTTCTTTTTTAAACGTTGTTAATATGTTTTGGATGCATATTGTTCTAGTATTTGTTCAGGCCGTTACATACAATTAGCCTCTGTTGCTGCTGGTGGTGAGCAAATATTAAAATCAGTTAAAATTGACAACCGGTCCGCCATTTTTTTTTAATGTATCTGCCGGTGTAGGTACAGTGTTCGGGGTACCAGATGTGTTCGGGTGTATTTCCGTCGCACCCGTCATATCCGTCATATTTTACGGCAACTCAAGAGGGCCATGATGGTCAAATTCCGAACATTTAAACATAGCCGACACTTCCTTCTTTACTTTGTCCGTTATTATATGTAGAAGATTATACTTTTTCTCCGTCATGTTGTTTCCATAGCAACAACTTCAAACAGGCATAGCCTACACTTCATTCTTTACTTTGTTCGTTATTATATGTAGAAGATATTAATTTGATCTCCGTCATGTTGTTTCCATAGCAACAACTTCAAATTCTCGCGGGCTGCGAGAATGTGTATAAATATGATACATTTTCATATCAAAACAATGGGGTTGCTAAGCCGTTGCTAGGCCAATTGTTGGAGTTGCTATAGCAACTCCTAGATACCCCCTGGCGCCGCCCCTGCATTTGATAACACCAATGTGTTTAATAATGGCAACTTCTAATTGTGGGAAAAACGAAAACATTCAGGAGAGACGTCCCATAGAACATTTTGCGAAACACAATAGCCAGCATGTGTAGTTCTGGAGGGGTGTTCGATTCCAGTTTTGGATAGTCTGGCGTGGTTTCGTTCCATTTCACACAGCTGTTTGACGCTCTGCAACCTTACGGGAACTGTAGTCCTAAACGATCGCTGGGGATTATGGGTAGTGTAGTGTCTTCGGCCATCCTAAACTCAGAAATGTTGACAATCGCAATGATGCTCGAAATGCTTTGAAATTCAGTTCCTGACGGACACCAAAAAAGCCCGAGATTATGGAATTAAACCAATAAATAAAAGCAAGGATAATTGTGTGTTATTGGTGAGTAAATAACAGTGTGTTATTTTGAAAAGAATAACAAATTAGAAGGAAAAAAAGCAATAACTGTGGCTTGATATTGAGTAAGAACATGTTTTTATGAACCACACTGCTTCCGGTCTTCCACGACCCGAACGGAGAAAAAGACGTGCTGCAGCCTGCAGGCACGAAACACGTTACCAGTAGAAATACATTGCTTTTAAAATCGTGCTGTGCAACACAAAAAAAAGGGGCAAATCGTGATGGTGAACACGAATCAATAGATTAAAAATCGTGTTGGTGAACACGAAATGCCGTGAGACTGGGTTGTATAAACACACTTTATAAAGTCAGGCAACACTAACCAGGCTTCGTGTGATTCTGTTTATTTGTGCCTTACTTTGACCATCCGTTCGCTGTTATCGATCATTGTGGAGAGAGGCAGACGTGTTGTTTTGTATTATTGCAGCTATCGGATGCAAGTAGTCAGTTTAACTTCGGTTGCTATGCCAACATCACCCGTTTTATACCAGAGAAACTTTCATAACAGCGTTGTGATACCAAACAGCGTCAATTCAGACTGACACACATTCACTTAGGCTAAGGGGAACTGGGGATATGCATCAGCTGCTTGTGTGAGTCGGACAGTGAATACTTTAGAGCGGCCGCTGCAGTGTGAGCTAACGGGAGCTAACGGGAGAATAAACTCCCGTGGAAGAGCAGCACTGCAGCGGTCGGTAAATGCTGCAGAAACACATTAATAAACAATGAACCACGGCACTCTGGAGCAAAGTATAAGGTTGGAGAAGTCGTTATTCAATTTATTCTGGCTTCGTGTGATTAAAAGCAACACGATCATCGACCCGACGCAGTTCCCCGTTGTTGTTGTTGTTGTTGTTGTTGTTGTTGTTGTGAGCGCCGTAATGGCTGCCTTTGGGGAGCAAATCAGCGATGTAAACGGTGACGTCATGACGCAGCAGGGGCAGCTCTGGGGCGCCAGTGGGCGGTGTGCACAGAGCGGGAGCTGAAAAGGGAAACCGGAGCTGAACCAGAAAAGCTCCCGCTCGGAGCTAGAAACTGAAAAGCGCTGGTGTGAAAGCCGCACACACACAGTGGACGAGGTTATTAAGTGACTGAAGCTGTCTCGACGCGGGAGAGTGTGGCTGTCTCCTCTCTGCTCTGACTGCAGCTGAGCTGCTGCGGAAGGCAACTGTGAGTCTGCGCGCCTGTGAGTACTATGGGAGGGCTGAGGGGCTCACGGCAGCTCGTTATCTGCAGAACTATACGTGAGTCTCCAAACACCATAAAAGTCCCTAATAACACCATAACAAGTCGTTAGATTAGTCGTTAGTCACTTTTGACAAAAATAAGTAGCCGGAGGGTTTGGAAAGCCGCCAAATTTAACGACAAAGTCGCCAAGTTGGCAACACTGGTCGTGTGTCTCCCAACTCCACTCCAAAGTTCAGATACTATATAAAAATAGTAAAAGGTAAATAAAACATGAAACATAATGAAGATATGTATTCTATCTACACATTTCGTAATTATCTAATCTAGTGGCCTTATAAAAGTGTTGGCTAAAGTAATGCAGAATATATATATTTTTGAATTGTAAATAATTAGAAACATTATTTATGTGCACAAGTACATGGGACCCCACCATAGCACCCCACACATAACAAGCTGTCCCGAGTTCCTCCGGCTGCAGTTTCGCAGACGGCCGGTGTGTAGCAGCAGAGCGCTGGGAGCAGAGGGAGGTGAGTATATGACGGATATGACGGATGACGGATGCGACGGAAATACACCCAAACACATCTGGTACCCCGAACACATCTGGTACCACCGGTCCTTGGCACAATAAAGGTTGGGAACCCTTGGTTTAGCTGACGTGACTTTACTTCTTAAATAATTCAGCTAGCTTAAACTTTGATGGTGGTTATCTATCTTGACTTTAAATAGAGGTAAACTAGCTTTGTTTTTGATGGAGGTAATCTCGCTTGAAAAGAGTTTGGCTAGCTTAACTTTTGTTTGAGTTTAGCTGTCTTGACTATGGATGGCTCTTAGCTAGCTTAACACCAACAACAGTGGAAGAAAGGTTATATAATGTCTGCATCTTAATATTGAATACATGTGCCGTTTTGATATCTTTTTACTATATTACCTACCTTTGTGACAAAGTGAATAATTGTACCATGAAAGACAATATTTCAATGTAGAAGAAGAAAAGGACCTGCTGTGCCTGGCTTGTTCCCTGTAAGACCCCCACACTCCGGGAGGGTCCGGACCCTGGTGGTAGTCAGGTGGGTCTTGTGTTTCTGAAGAGCTGGAGTCATCTTGTGATATCCCTCCAACCTGACAGGAAAGCAAAGTAGTTTGTTACAGTAAGCTTCTTTCAATGATAGATAACCATCCTACAGTATAATGCATCTGCACTGCAGCAACTGATCATCCGCTCTCTAAAGCTGATGTGATCAATCTTATGTCTGTGACCCGATAACAGAGCTGGAGACCCTACGTGGGTAGCTTAGCATAAAGAATGGAAACAGAGGGAAATAGTTAGCATAGTTCTGTACAAAGTTAAAAAAAAAAATACAATTTCTTACACCTCTGAAGCTCACTGATGGAGAAGTGTATTAAGAGCTTTGACATTATGGGGCTGATTTTCTTTTACCTGGTGAGACTGTGTGTACTGTACATGTGGTTGCGTGGTTGTGTTTGTGTTAAAATCAATTCACTACAACTGTATCTTGGCAAACAACAGCTAGGTGCAGCTTCCTTTAATCTTGATGTCAAAGCAAGGTTGCAAGGCTTGGTAGCATCAAACACCAAAACAAGAAACTATAAACAAATAGTAGCATCCTGTAACTCGTCCTAAAACCACATTTACGTTTTAACATTTAAGTTAGATATGTAGTAAACAGTGATTTTTTTTAAACTTTGGACTGAGTCAATCTAGCTGCTTCCTCCTGCTAGGTTAATCACACTCTGAACTTCATCTTATTACCCACATAACTTCCTGGTAAAGATGCCATAAAGAAGAAAAACAATTGTTCCTACCAAACCATTGGATAAAGACTTTCTCCTGACGGTTGGAGAGTATCTCACTAAAACAAAAAACAAAAAGATATTTGTGATTTCCAATAGACTATATATACTCAGGCAACAGGTAAATACATGTTGGTCATCAACAAACCATAATGATGTCAACAGAGCAGTAAAGCCATAACGTTTTACAGCTTTTAAGGTAAATTGTGTGACTTATCAATCATCAATAGCATCAAAGCCATATCATGAGGATTATCTACCAATGGATGAAGACCTGGTCAAAGGTGAAGAGGAGCTGGTAAACATTGCAGAGTGGGAGTGCGGGACATATCCACTGGCTCCAGGACACGAAGACAGCATCTAAACACAGGAGAGTGATAATAGGGTGAACTCCAGGTCAAAGTTCTGCTGGGGCGAGACCGTTTTATTGTGGTAAGAAAACAGGAGACAGCTCGTATCCCATCATCAAATATAAAATGTTCCTGAAATGGATGATAAGATGGTAATAATTACCAATGCTAGCTCAAAGGGCATTTTCTTTCTTTCACCCTTCCTATCTTTAAAATTGGTAAACAATTAGAATTGGTACACAATACTAAATGTACTCTCAGATCAGGGGTTTGAAACTCAACCCAACTAATACATAAATACTTGGAGGAAACTTGCGCAATTGGATGCTACAACAAAATCAGAAAATGTATATTTAACCTAAAAGTGAGGGTTTTTGTTTTGTTACGATTTCATTTTTACCACAAAAGAAGAAACACCATTTAAACCAAATGTTGTTGTTTCCTGCTTTTAATCTCGTTTCACTTATTCTTAGCATGGTGTCTTTCGAGCAGCTGACTGAGAATGTAGGACAATAAAGACACATTTCTTAAATCATTAAAGGATGACCACCAGCATTGGAATGCAGTAATTGGCATGGTACCTGCAGGAGAGAGGTACAGGTTGATATCAGTATGTCTAGAAAAATTACTCCGGTAAAGTCAAAGATGGTGAAATTAAGAAGTGAAGAAAAAATAATTGTGGAGGAGTTTTGATTTTTATGTTACACTTAAGTTGCTCTGCAGAACAGCTCTGTTAACTGACTTTGTGATGTATATTTTGTAAATATTATAGTACACCATACTTAAGAGACTTTTTTAGAGTTTTAAAGGGAGTGTGGAAAGAGATCTGATCTAACTGGACCGTGTCAGGTTTTTCTCCCACAGGAGCAAAACATTAGAAAATAGTCCCAATGCTGATAGAGCTGGTACAAATACATGCAGAGGGCCAGGTCTCTACATATACACAAGGGTCCATGAAGCACTGTACATTAGTAAATGTACAGTGCATTGTAAATGATACTGTACATTATTGTACATTAGTAAATGATGAACTACTACACTGTAAAAATACTCAGTTAAAATTAAAAGTCATGCATTTAAAATCTTACTTATATATAATATCTTAAATGACTGGATTATGATTGTTGATGCACTAATGTCTTCATCACAGCTGATAAAGGTTCATTTGAATTACTTGATCTACTACTGAATATCTATGAATATCTATATATGATTATATATGATAGTTTATTTATATTTGAATCTGTAAAGTAACTAGTAACTCATTTTGTTAAATAAATGTAGTGGAGTAAAAAGTGAGCAGAGATATGAAGTAACATAAAACAAAAATACTCAAGTAAAGTACAAGTACCCCACAATCCTACTTAAGTACAATACTTGAGTACATGTACTTCAATACATTACACCACCGCATATACACCAACGCACCTCTTAGTGATGATGAGACTGAATGTATTGTTTTATATATCGTATACAAATTGTACTCATGGTTCTTTTTATTGAGTCTCCAACCTTGGTACCGGTGAAGCATTATATCATTGGAGAAGAGAAATGTGAAAGGGGTATTAGTTTCAGATACCAGCCAAGAACAAACTGCTGGGTGGACCTAGATCAGCTCTCCTCTGCCATCTGCTGGCTGGCGATGAAAGAAAACATCTTTGTTCATTTTGGGATCAAGATGTGCTGTTAGTGCTTACATGCTGGGGGGCCGAGTCCAGTCTGAGCCGGGCCAGGTGCTGTGAGTGGGGGGGCAGGGACTGGGTTCTGAGGAGGAACGGTGGTGACCTGCTGGTTCTTTCTCTGGGCGCTCTGACCCCTCGTCTGCTTCCCAGGGCTGGAGGCTGTCTCCTCTGGGGAGAGCAGCTCCTGGGTCTGCTGCAGTGTTTCCTGTTCCTCTTCATCAGTGGTCTCTGGGGAAAAAGTGGATGTTTCAAAACTTCTGTTCACCAATAACAGAAGGTCTGAGCGGTCTGTGTTGAACCTTCTGCTACAGTCGAACCAGAGGAGCTATATCTTGTTGTTAAGGGCCCATGTCATGCTTTTCTGGTTATGACCCGTCCCCTTGTTGTTATGTAGCTTTTTCTGCATGTGAACGCTCTGCAGAGCCACAACCCCTCAAAGTGCACCCTGTCGGGAGTAAAACTCTAACACAGAGAAAACCTGTCCAGAACGCCTCGTTGGACATTTCTCTTTTTCCATTGTTTACTTCTTGGGTATAGGGACGTATTTGGGTATAGTGACGTTACGTCCGCGGAGCTGTTACGTTTGGACCAATCCGCAGACTTCCTCACACACACACTCGGCGGGACGTTGCGAGGCTCGCTGCTGCGAGGAGCGGACAGTGTGAGCGGGCTCACTGGTGTGGGGTCGGCGAGACACCGCGGAACTCAGCCTGAGCACACACACAAACTCCCAGCCAGGCTGCGGGTGTGTGTGCGTGTGTGTGTTTCGGGCTGGGTTTCGCTGTGTCTCGCAGACGGCCACTGGGCTCACAGGGAGGGGGGGGCAGGACCTCCAACAACCCATTTAGGACAGAGTGAATACACATACTATACAGAGATGCTGTATGAGAAACAATGTAAATCTATTCTAGTAGACCTCAACAATGGAATTATGATCAGTAGAAATGGCCACGGGACCTTTAAGTTCTTTTACCAGAGATTTGCAAGGGTTTTGTAAGCCTTTGTCTTCTCCTAACTTGACCATACTGACCATATAGCACTGACAAATAAATGTAAGGTGAATGGGAAGTGGACTGTGTACTTGTGTTCAAAAACAACAGGAAGTAGGTCATTTAAGTTTGATCAGCTGATGTGACCTCATTATGTCAAATAGTACACTACTTCTTCCCTGACTCCTTAGTCAATTAAATGTGAAAACACAACGGCACACATATTTGTAGATTCACTGAGACCTATTCTTTCCAAGAGATTATTATATGTACAAAAACGGGTAAAATAAACCATACAGGTTTTAGGTTTTACTTCACTATCAAAGTAACCCATTACAGTTGTCAGCACATCCATTGGTCCATTGGTAGCTATTTGCCAGTTCCAATTTGCAGTTTTTCATTATTATAGGAATTTATGTGTGCTAAATATAAAAAAAACAATATAAACATATTATAATTGTTGCTAAAATAATCTAAGAAAACACTTTGATGCCACTGGTTTTATGTGCTGGTCTCCTGCTGACAAATTCTAACCTGGTCCAGCTTCTGTGTTGTTTCAGATGCTGTTTGATGCAGCATACATCATGTCTGCAGTTAGCGCCATGCCGTATATTCTTTACCATGGTTATATTGGGGTAAATGCTCATCTCTGCATCCGCTAGGCACTCAATGATGGTTGTTTTGGTGGAAAACTCCAACCTAGGAGCAATACCCTGTTAAAAAAGGAGAGAAAGTTGTTGCACCATAATCACATTTACCTGCAAATATCAAACTTCCTGATCTGTGGTCGCAAAATTATAATATCTGTTGGGGAAATATGTTCCAAGGCCCATAACTTTGACCCAGTGTATCAGTTCAAACTGTCCTGACTGAGCACAGGCACCTGTACCCGTGGCTGCTGTGCTCTCAGGGTTCTGTCTCCCTGCTCCTGCCGGTTGGCGTCAGCTGTTGGAGGTGTTGTGATTCTATCTTGTTACGCAGCATGTTGATGATGCTCTCTGAACTAGCTGAACACACAGGTCTGGGGTAGAGTTCTTCAGAATTGACGTGGCAACTCTACCGTGAAGTCAGAACCTCTGGCTCTTGGACTTGTGATGTGAATTCTCCGGCCGAAGCTCCAAATAAACCATCAGTGTTTGACATCAGAGCTCCTGCTCTCCCCGTGTCTGCTTTGAGTCGTGACTCCTCCTGCATTGCTACACAGAAGTTTCCCCCACAATATCTAACACGCCATTTAGGAATACTCTCTATTTAACTCTCCTATAGAGCACATGGAGTACATGCACATGCTGTAAATATTATAGTACAGTTTTTATTTAGCTGGGACCTTTTAGGCTTACTGAATTTAACATTTTAAGTAACATTGGTTGGTCAAAAGTGTAATCTCACCTAGTCTGTATAGCGTGGTTACTCAAATGTTTACTTTTTACTTAATTGTCTCCAATGAAACCCAAACTTCTTATCCCATCCTAAACACAGCATAACACATGCATTATATTATGCCAGCCTTTATATCCAGAGCCCTGAGTTCAACATTGTAGTTTTATATATTTTCCCCCAGTTTAAGCCATTGTCTCATGTTTGCTGTCGCAAATACAGCCTGTTTTTACAATGTCCTGCACAAACAAAAACACATTACAAACCAGTGGTAATTAATGACATATCTGTGTGTGTTTTTGACTCAACCAAGAACATCACAGCAGCTTTCCTTAATGCAGTGACCTACTGGAAAGTGAGGAGCTCGGGTCATCAGGACCTCTCGGTCCACTCCGGAAGACGAGGGAACGAGTTTAGGCTCTGGGAACAAGAAGTGTCGAGCATCTTCTTCAAAGCAGGCCAGCGTGTCATCCACTGCACGCACACGCACACGCACACGCACACACACACACACACACACACACAGAAAGAGCGTAAGGGTTCAACCTGAAGTTTGTGCAGTGATACAGCTATATATTTATATACCAGCAGAACAAGAGTGTATGAATATGAAAAATAAACACCTGGAGGAATCAGCTGCACCAGTTCAATTGTGACCGTCTCATCTGAAGAGAGAAGGGAGCAGCAAGTTGAAAAGAATCCAAAAGACTAAAAGTCACTCCTGTTGGAGCTATAATATTGCTTTATACAATTTTTAATAGTTACAAAAAAATGTCTTCCTGTTTTAATAGTAAATGTATTATTATTGAGTGTTATTATTTAAGTTAGTTCAAGTAGTTTTTTAGGCCATTATTCTGAAGGCATCTTTGGGCACCGAAATGAATTGGAACTGTCACTCCTGCCCCTACCTGTATTGTCCTCTTTTGAATGCTCTGCATTTAAATGTAAACCCCCCTTTGCCCTGACAATACTTCTGATCTACCGGCCACCCAAACCCAATTCAGCTTTCATCCCAGAGATACAAGACCTTCTCACTACTATGCACAACCTCTGCTCATATTATCATACTTGGAGATTTTAATATTCACGTCGACTCCCCCTCCTGCCACTTTGGCACTGAGTTTCTGCTACTTCTGGACTGCCTCAATCTGACACAGCATGTTGATGTCCCCACACACGCCAAGGGCCACACGCTCGACCTGGTCATCACAAACTCCGCCCCCATCAGCAATCTGCTAGTGTATGACCTGGGGGTGTCTGACCACAAGACCATCTCTATGAAGATCTCTTTCCAATCCCCACTCAGCAAGCCCAAACGCCAAATCCGCTTCAGGAACCTGAGGAACATCAACCCGGACACCATGACCCTGGACCTCCAGCATCTTTCTTCCGCCAACTTCTCATCAGTAAGTGAGTCAGTTGCATATTACAACCAGTCCCTTAACAGTTTCCTTGATCTGCACGCCCCCCTCAAAACCAGGATGGTCACCTTCTCATGCTCAGCACCTTGGGACACCGGCGAACTGCAGAGAATAAAGACAGCTGGGCGTGTCCTTGAGCGGCGGCTCAAGGCCTCAGGACTCACTGTTCACCGGTTAGCCTATCGTGAACACCAGAAGTCCCTCAGAGATGCATGGTCCCAGTACTACTCCTCCAACATCAACAACAGTACTGGAAACTCCAAGCAACTCTTCTCCACCATAAACCACCTCCTCAAACCCCAAAGTCCTCTACACTCCGACTCCATTGAGAAGCAGTGTAGCAACTTCGCCGCCTTCTTCACAAACAAAGTTGACACCATCCGCTCTAGCCCCACTGCACCTCCAGTTCCAACTGCTGACCCACAGCCTGGGACAACCCAGCCTCTTCGCTGTTTCACGGACATCTCTCAGCGAGAGGTTGAGGGCATCGTTAGGAGGATGAAGCCCTCCACCTGTGTCCTGGACCCCCTTCCGTCAGCTCTTGTGAAATCGTACATCTGTACCATGAGCCCCATGATCACTAAGATCGTAAACCTCTCACTCCAGACTGCCCTAAAAAACCGCTGTCATCAAACCTCGTCTCAAAAAACCCTCCCTTGACCCGGGAGTCCTGGCCAACTACAGACCCATTTCCAACCTTCCTTTTCTATCAAAGGTGCTGGAAAAACTAGTTGCTGCTCAGCTCCAGGACCATCTAAACTCCAACAACCTATTTGAGAAGTTCCAGTCTGGTTTCCACTCAGGCCACAGCACAGAAACGGCCCTGGTCAGGGTCACCAATGACCTGCTGATGACGGCTGATGCTGGCTCTCCCTCTCTCCTCATCCTCCTCGATCTCACTGCAGCTTTCGACACCGTCGATCACAGCATCTTCCTCCATCGTCTGCACTCCACCATCGGACTCTCTGACTCTCCCCTTGACTGGTTCAGATCTTACCTCACCGGGAGAACAGAGTACGTCTCCTTGGGCGAGGCAGAGTCGGGTACCCACAACGTCACCTGTGGTGTCCCTCAAGGATCAGTTCTCGGCCCCACCCTCTTCACACTCTACATGCTCCCCCTTGGCTCTATCATCAGCCGACATGGAGTATCATTCCTTTGTTACGCTGATGACACCCAACTGTACCTCAGGATCAACCCTACCTCCTCTGCAGCCCTGCCTTCACCCACACTTACTGCCTGCCTGGAGGAGATACAGGCGTGGATGAAGCAGAACGTCCTGAAACTCAACAGCTCCAAGACTGAAGCCATTATAGTTGGCACCCCACACCAGGTTCGGTCATCCACCATCACCACCATCACCTTCTCCGGCCAGGACATTACCCTCTCCTCAATAGTTACCAACCTGGGTGTTAAAATGGACGCCCATCTGACCTTTGAGGCCCACATTAAACAGCTGTGCAAGAACTCCTTTTATCACCTCAGGAACATCGCTAAACCTCCGCCCCACACTCACTCTGTCTGACGCCGAAAAAGCTGGTCCACGCCTTTGTCTCCTCCAGGCTGGACTACTGCAATGCACTCCTCATCGGAATCCCTAACAGAAGCATCCAGAAGCTCCAGTACATTCAGAACAGCGCTGCTAGGATCCTGATGAGGGTGCGCAAATATGATCACATCACCCCCATCCTTAAAGCACTACAACACCGGCTCCCCGTGGAACTGAGGATCGAATTCAAGGTCTCCGTCCTCACCCACCAGTGTGTCCATGGAACTGCCCCTCCCTACCTCAAGGAACTCCTCACCCCCCATACCTCCTTGCAGACCACCCGTTCCAGCAACTCTAACTTCCTCAAACCCCCCAGGACTAAGCTCCGTACTATGGGAGACCGGGCCTTCTGCTCGGCTGCCCCCAGTCTGTGGAATGCTCATGGAGGCTTTTAAAAAAGGCCTCAAAACCCATCTTTCAGTAGAGCCTTTGCCTAGACCTTTTTACCACCCTTTTATTTTATTTTTATTTCTATTGTTTGTTTTTTTATTGCTTTTTATTAATTCTATCGTGCTGTGTAATGTTTATTTATACTGTGCATGCTCACTGCTTGTAGCACTTCTGGATTTGAAATCAAATATGAAGTGCTTTATAAATGAAACCCATTATTATTATTATTATTATTATTATTATTCACCGTGTGTGATTTGATATGTGAGACAGGTGGTGGTGGGAGCAGAGCAGCAGGAGCCATAAGGTTTCTAACCAGGAAGAAACAAACATGCCATAGGAGAGACAACGCCAAATATATATAGGAAACCTGTTAATAATAATAAATGTACGAATTGAGGGTTTTGTCTGGACTTGGAAAAAAATGTATATCTGGAATATTTCAGTTGCTTATGTTTTAAATAAATGTTAATCTTTCCACTGAATTTTTACAAAGGGCCAATTTAATGCAAGCATTCAGAGGAAAATGTATAAAGATACATATCTGAGAAGAAATGGTAATGTAATGGGTTGATTTATAAACAAAAGTAGGATTTTGAGTATGCCATCACATAATGTGAAAATCATCTACATCATCTACATCTACTACAGACGGCATAACTGTAATAAATATGATTTAACTCACATTCAAGCATCACAGCGATGTCTCCAGGGTCGACTGCATGCCTGAAAATCTAGAAACATAATATTCAAACTTTTTTATTGAGCTTCCCTTTTTTATAAATGATAATGTATTTGTTTGTACTGTACAGTTTTTGTATTATGCCATTCTAAGCAGGCACTTCTCAGCTAACATTACTGAGAATGACAATTACTGTAATCACACATTTCTTGTATTACACGTTAGCTAACATTACCATTCAGATTATTCAAAACTCACTTTGTACAGTGTTATTCCCAGACAGGTGATGAGTAACGACTTGCCTTTTCAAAGGTCATCCTCTGGTGCAGCAGCAGAGGGAAGACGCGGGCCGACCCTCAGACTGACGGGCCTGACCCATGAAGCTCATTCTGAGGCAGAGGTCATCTTTATCTGGCAGGTGGACTCCAGGACAGGACACCTTAGAGCAGTGCAGGGACATTATATTAGTCAGATTCAATTATGACCTGTACGATTGCTGCCTGTGGCGTTTCTCACCGGCTGCCAGTTGAGGGTGGTAAACGTTGCACATTATTGAAGGCCACTTCTGATTAGGTCTAGCAATCATTCCTGCTTCCAGTTCACTCTTCATTCATATCTTATTTCCTTCTGATGCTGCTTGAATGTTGGAAAAATCTAAATATTATTTAAACACTGTCTGTTAGAATAATGTATTCTGTGTGGACAAAATATCTTCACACTGCAATACAAGACTGACTCACACTTGTACTAGTGCTCAGGCTCAGTTCCGCGGCGTCTTGCTGTCTCGCAGACCCCACGCAGCAACCAGGAAACGACACCAGTAATCCAGCTCACACTGTCCGCTCCTCAAGCCTCAAAGGGCGGAGCAGCGAGCCCCGCAACATCCCGCCAAAACGGCACCCAGACCCCAAGCAGCAGTCTCATCTGTTTGTCATTATTTTAGTAACTAGTCACTAAAAATGTAGAAAAGTACAATATTTGCTTCCAGATGTATGGAGTAAAAGTATAAAGTACTTTACACCAGTGCAATAGGCTGAAAGTAGGCTATCAATCATTTTTGTATTTTGTAATTTGTTTTTTGAAATGCAGCCTTTAACACTTACTCTTACATGTTTGTTCAAAATGAGTGACAGTAGGAGAAGCTGAACACCATGATCTGAAAATGTAAACACTTCTAAAAGAAAAATAATTCAACCTTTATTTTCAGGGACAGAGCCAGTGAATAAATCTGTGTGTCATATTAGACGCACAAGGTAGATACAAGCAGACACATACACTCACAGCCAGGCTGTTCGCCACACAGTTCCCCACACACTCACAGCCTGAGAAAAGATAAGGCTGAGTGAGTGTGTGGAGGAGCTCCACGGATTGGTCCATTTGGTCGTCGTTACGTCACTTGGTTCCCGGAAGAAAAAAATGGAAAAAGAGAAATGTCCAACGAGGCGTCCTGGGGCAGCATAGACAGGTCTTTCCTGTGTAGAGTTTTACTCGCTACAGTGTGTACTTTGAGGGTTTGTGACTCAGCAGACCGTTTACATGCATAAAAAGCTACATAACACACAAGGGACGGGTAATAACCAGAAAAGCACGACATGGGACCTTTAAAGTGATCGAATGAATGCACCAATATTGTATTTATTGTATCCGTTGCAAAACAAGTACTTTTACTTTTGGCACTTAAAGTATTTTTTTTGTATTGCTTGTACTTTTACTTGTTACTGAGTATTTTTACACAGTAGTATTGCTTCTTTAATTTAGTAATTGTTTCACCACTGTGCATATAGGCTGTAGACCAGGCCCAGGTTCACTGTTGTATCACACTGTTCACCTTTGTAAGTGACAAGTAACACAAAGTTGAACATGTCTTATTAAATACAGGCCAACCAAAACTAAAGTACAAGATGTTTACATGCAGAGAGAGTAACTCATAACGGTTGATAAACTACAGCATTAAGCAGACAGACGTGTTTCTGCAGGAGAGGCTATATTAATGCAGACCGTGATAATGCAGACAGTAGGCCTACTAATGGAGACAGATCTCACCGCTGTGAACTCCAGCTCCACCAGCACCTTCAGAGCTCTCCGGGACATGTCTCCTCTGTCTCGGTGAATCCAGCTACAGCGTCTCTGCGGGTTACTTTGCGTCACATTACCTCGTTACCTAGGATACCACAACTTCCGTCTGCAGTCTCCAGAGCAACAAGAGCTAACCCTCCCATTGGTGTTCATAAATATCCGTTGTTTGTTCTGTAGTTCTGTACTCCGGTAAAGTCAAAGATGGTGAAATTAAGAAGTGAAGAAAAAATAATTGTGGAGGAGTTTTGATTTTTATTTACACTTAAGTTGCTCTGCAGAACAGCTCTGTTAACTGACTTTGTGATGTATATTTTTAAATATTATAGTACACCATACTTAAGAGACTTTTTTAGAGTTTTAAAGGGAGTGGTGGAAAGAGACTGATCTAACTGGACCGTGTCAGGTTTTTCTCCCACAGGAGCAAAACATTAGAAAATAGTCCCAAGCTGATAGAGCTGGTACAAATACATGCAGAGGGCCAGGTCTCTACTACATATACACAAGGGTCATGAAGCACTGTACATTAGTAATGTACAGTGCATTGTAAATGATACTGTACATTATTGTACATTAGTAAATGATGAACTACTACACTGTAAAAATACTCAGTTAAATTAAAAGTCATGCATTTAAAATCTCTACTTATATAT
The DNA here is from genome assembly GCF_902827115.2 of Pseudochaenichthys georgianus. Lineage (NCBI taxonomy): Eukaryota > Metazoa > Chordata > Actinopteri > Perciformes > Channichthyidae > Pseudochaenichthys > Pseudochaenichthys georgianus. The sequence goes on along the minus strand of NC_047520.1, from coordinate 22,674,394 downwards.
AATATCTTAAATGACTGGATTATGATTGTTGATGCACTAATGTCTTCATCACAGCTGATAAAGGTTCATTTGAATTACTTGATCTACTACTGAATATCTATGAATATCTATATATGATTATATATGATAGTTTATTTATATTTGAATCTGTAAAGTAACTAGTAACTCATTTGTTAAATAAATGTAGTGGAAGTAAAAAGTGAGCAGAGATATGAAGTAAACATAAAACAAAAATACTCAAGTAAAGTACAAGTACCCCACAATCCTACTTAAGTACAATACTTGAGTACATGTACTTCAATACATTACACCACCGCATATACACCAACGCACCTCTTAGTGATGATGAGACTGAATGTATTGTTTTATATATCGTATACAAATTGTACTCATGGTTCTTTTTATTGAGTCTCCAACCTTGGTACCGGTGAAGCATTATATCATTGGAGAAGAGAAATGTGAAAGGGGTATTAGTTTCAGATACCAGCCAAGAACAAACTGCTGGGTGGACCTAGATCAGCTCTCCTCTGCCATCTGCTGGCAGAGGATCAAGATGTGCTGTTAGTGCTTACATGCTGGGGGGCCGAGTCCAGTCTGAGCCGGGCCAGGTGCTGTGAGTGGGGGGGGCAGGGACTGGGTTCTGAGGAGGAACGGTGGTGACCTGCTGGTTTCTTTCTCTGGGCGCTCTGACCCCTCGTCTGCTTCCCAGGGCTGGAGGCTGTCTCCTTGGGGAGAGCAGCTCCTGGGTCTGCTGCAGTGTTTCCTGTTCCTCTTCATCAGTGGTCTCTGGGGAAAAAGTGGATGTTTCAAAACTTCTGTTCACCAATAACAGAAGGTCTGAGCGGTCTGTGTTGAACCTTCTGCTACAGTCGAACCAGAGGAGCTATATCTTGTTGTTAAGGTCCCATGTCATGCTTTTCTGGTTATGACCCGTCCCCTTGTTGTTATGTAGCTTTTTTCTGCATGTGAACGCTCTGCAGAGCCACAACCCCTCAAAGTGCACACCTGTCGGGAGTAAAACTCTAACACAGAGAAAACCTGTCCAGAACGCCTCGTTGGACATTTCTCTTTTTCCATTGTTTACTTCTTGGGTATAGGGACGTATTTGGGTATAGTGACGTTACGTCCGCGGAGCTGTTACGTTTGGACCAATCCGCAGACTTCCTCACACACACACTCGGCGGGACGTTGCGAGGCTCGCTGCTGCGAGGAGCGGACAGTGTGAGCGGGCTCACTGGTGTGGGGTCGGCGAGACACCGCGGAACTCAGCCTGAGCACACACACAAACTCCAGCCAGGCTGCGGGTGTGTGTGCGTGTGTGTGTTTCGGGCTGGGTTTCGCTGTGTCTCGCAGACGGCCACTGGGCTCACAGGGAGGGGGGGGCAGGACCTCCAACAACCCATTTAGGACAGAGTGAATACACATACTATACAGAGATGCTGTATGAGAAACAATGTAAATCTATTCTAGTAGACCTCAACAATGGAATTATGATCAGTAGAAATGGCCACGGGACCTTTAAGTTCTTTTACCAGAGATTTGCAAGGGTTTTGTAAGCCTTTGTCTTCTCCTAACTTGACCATACTGACCATATAGCACTGACAAATAAATGTAAGGTGAATGGGAAGTGGACTGTGTACTTGTGTTCAAAAACAACAGGAAGTAGGTCATTTAAGTTTGATCAGCTGATGTGACCTCATTATGTCAAATAGTACACTACTTCTTCCCTGACTCCTTAGTCAATTAAATGTGAAAACACAACGGCACACATATTTGTAGATTCACTGAGACCTATTCTTTCCAAGAGATTATTATATGTACAAAAACGGGTAAAATAAACCATACAGGTTTTAGGTTTTACTTCACTATCAAAGTAACCCATTACAGTTGTCAGCACATCCATTGGTCCATTGGTAGCTATTTGCCAGTTCCAATTTGCAGTTTTTCATTATTATAGGAATTTATGTGTGCTAAATATAAAAAAAACAATATAAACATATTATAATTGTTGCTAAAATAATCTAAGAAAACACTTTGATGCCACTGGTTTATGTGCTGGTCTCCTGCTGACAAATTCTAACCTGGTCCAGCTTCTGTGTTGTTTCAGATGCTGTTTGATGCAGCATACATCATGTCTGCAGTTAGCGCCATGCCGTATATTCTTTACCATGGTTATATTGGGTAAATGCTCATCTCTGCATCCGCTAGGCACTCAATGATGGTTGTTTGGTGGAAAACTCCAACCTAGGAGCAATACCCTGTTAAAAAAGGAGAGAAAGTTGTTGCACCATAATCACATTTACCTGCAAATATCAAACTTCCTGATCTGTGGTCGCAAAATTATAATATCTGTTGGGGAAATATGTTCCAAGGCCCATAACTTTGACCCAGTGTATCAGTTCAAACTGTCCTGACTGAGCACAGGCACCTGTACCCGTGGCTGCTGTGCTCTCAGGGTTCTGTCTCCCTGCTCCTGCCGGTTGGCGTCAGCTGTTGGAGGTGTTGTGATTCTATCTTGTTACGCAGCATGTTGATGATGCTCTCTGAACTAGCTGAACACACAGGTCTGGGGTAGAGTTCTTCAGAATTGACGTGGCAACTCTACCGTGAAGTCAGAACCTCTGGCTCTTGGACTTGTGATGTGAATTCTCCGGCCGAAGCTCCAAATAAACCATCAGTGTTTGACATCAGAGCTCCTGCTCTCCCCGTGTCTGCTTTGAGTCGTGACTCCTCCTGCATTGCTACACAGAAGTTTCCCCCACAATATCTAACACGCCATTTAGGAATACTCTCTATTTAACTCTCCTATAGAGCACATGGAGTACATGCACATGCTGTAAATATTATAGTACAGTTTTTATTTAGCTGGGACCTTTTAGGCTTACTGAATTTAACATTTTAAGTAACATTGGTTGGTCAAAAGTGTAATCTCACCTAGTCTGTATAGCGTGGTTACTCAAATGTTTACTTTTTACTTAATTGTCTCCAATGAAACCCAAACTTCTTATCCCATCCTAAACACAGCATAACACATGCATTATATTATGCCAGCCTTTATATCCAGAGCCCTGAGTTCAACATTGTAGTTTTATATATTTTCCCCCAGTTTAAGCCATTGTCTCATGTTTGCTGTCGCAAATACAGCCTGTTTTTACAATGTCCTGCACAAACAAAAACACATTACAAACCAGTGGTAATTAATGACATATCTGTGTGTGTTTTTGACTCAACCAAGAACATCACAGCAGCTTTCCTTAATGCAGTGACCTACTGGAAAGTGAGGAGCTCGGGTCATCAGGACCTCTCGGTCCACTCCGGAAGACGAGGGAACGAGTTTAGGCTCTGGGAACAAGAAGTGTCGAGCATCTTCTTCAAAGCAGGCCAGCGTGTCATCCACTGCACGCACACGCACACGCACACGCACACACACACACACACACACACACAGAAAGAGCGTAAGGGTTCAACCTGAAGTTTGTGCAGTGATACAGCTATATATTTATATACCAGCAGAACAAGAGTGTATGAATATGAAAAATAACACCTGGAGGAATCAGCTGCACCAGTTCAATTGTGACCGTCTCATCTGAAGAGAGAAGGGAGCAGCAAGTTGAAAAGAATCCAAAAGACTAAAAGTCACTCCTGTTGGAGCTATAATATTGCTTTATACAATTTAATAGTTACAAAAAATGTCTTCCTGTTTTAATAGTAAATGTATTATTATTGAGTGTTATTATTTAAGTTAGTTCAAGTAGTTTTTTAGGCCATTATTCTGAAGGCATCTTTGGGCACCGAAATGAATTGGAACTGTCACTCCTGCCCCTACCTGTATTGTCCTCTTTTTGAATGCTCTGCATTTAAATGTAAACCCCCCCTTTGCCCTGACAATACTTCTGATCTACCGGCCACCCAAACCCAATTCAGCTTTCATCCCAGAGATACAAGACCTTCTCACTACTATGCACAACCTCTGCTCATATTATCATACTTGGAGATTTTAATATTCACGTCGACTCCCCCTCCTGCCACTTTGGCACTGAGTTTTCTGCTACTTCTGGACTGCCTCAATCTGACACAGCATGTTGATGTCCCCACACACGCCAAGGGCCACACGCTCGACCTGGTCATCACAAACTCCGCCCCCATCAGCAATCTGCTAGTGTATGACCTGGGGGTGTCTGACCACAAGACCATCTCTATGAAGATCTCTTTCCAATCCCCACTCAGCAAGCCCAAACGCCAAATCCGCTTCAGGAACCTGAGGAACATCAACCCGGACACCATGACCCTGGACCTCCAGCATCTTTCTTCCGCCAACTTCTCATCAGTAAGTGAGTCAGTTGCATATTACAACCAGTCCCTTAACAGTTTCCTTGATCTGCACGCCCCCCTCAAAACCAGGATGGTCACCTTCTCATGCTCAGCACCTTGGGACACCGGCGAACTGCAGAGAATAAAGACAGCTGGGCGTGTCCTTGAGCGGCGGCTCAAGGCCTCAGGACTCACTGTTCACCGGTTAGCCTATCGTGAACACCAGAAGTCCCTCAGAGATGCATGGTCCCAGTACTACTCCTCCAACATCAACAACAGTACTGGAAACTCCAAGCAACTCTTCTCCACCATAAACCACCTCCTCAAACCCCAAAGTCCTCTACACTCCGACTCCATTGAGAAGCAGTGTAGCAACTTCGCCGCCTTCTTCACAAACAAAGTTGACACCATCCGCTCTAGCCCCACTGCACCTCCAGTTCCAACTGCTGACCCACAGCCTGGGACAACCCAGCCTCTTCGCTGTTTCACGGACATCTCTCAGCGAGAGGTTGAGGGCATCGTTAGGAGGATGAAGCCCTCCACCTGTGTCCTGGACCCCCTTCCGTCAGCTCTTGTGAAATCGTACATCTGTACCATGAGCCCCATGATCACTAAGATCGTAAACCTCTCACTCCAGACTGCCCTAAAAACCGCTGTCATCAAACCTCGTCTCAAAAAACCCTCCCTTGACCCGGGAGTCCTGGCCAACTACAGACCCATTTCCAACCTTCCTTTTCTATCAAAGGTGCTGGAAAAACTAGTTGCTGCTCAGCTCCAGGACCATCTAAACTCCAACAACCTATTTGAGAAGTTCCAGTCTGGTTTCCACTCAGGCCACAGCACAGAAACGGCCCTGGTCAGGGTCACCAATGACCTGCTGATGACGGCTGATGCTGGCTCTCCCTCTCTCCTCATCCTCCTCGATCTCACTGCAGCTTTCGACACCGTCGATCACAGCATCTTCCTCCATCGTCTGCACTCCACCATCGGACTCTCTGACTCTCCCCTTGACTGGTTCAGATCTTACCTCACCGGGAGAACAGAGTACGTCTCCTTGGGCGAGGCAGAGTCGGGTACCCACAACGTCACCTGTGGTGTCCCTCAAGGATCAGTTCTCGGCCCCACCCTCTTCACACTCTACATGCTCCCCCTTGGCTCTATCATCAGCCGACATGGAGTATCATTCCTTTGTTACGCTGATGACACCCAACTGTACCTCAGGATCAACCCTACCTCCTCTGCAGCCCTGCCTTCACCCACACTTACTGCCTGCCTGGAGGAGATACAGGCGTGGATGAAGCAGAACGTCCTGAAACTCAACAGCTCCAAGACTGAAGCCATTATAGTTGGCACCCCACACCAGGTTCGGTCATCCACCATCACCACCATCACCTTCTCCGGCCAGGACATTACCCTCTCCTCAATAGTTACCAACCTGGGTGTTAAAATGGACGCCCATCTGACCTTTGAGGCCCACATTAAACAGCTGTGCAAGAACTCCTTTTATCACCTCAGGAACATCGCTAAACTCCGCCCCACACTCACTCTGTCTGACGCCGAAAAAGCTGGTCCACGCCTTTGTCTCCTCCAGGCTGGACTACTGCAATGCACTCCTCATCGGAATCCCTAACAGAAGCATCCAGAAGCTCCAGTACATTCAGAACAGCGCTGCTAGGATCCTGATGAGGGTGCGCAAATATGATCACATCACCCCCATCCTTAAAGCACTACACCGGCTCCCCGTGGAACTGAGGATCGAATTCAAGGTCTCCGTCCTCACCCACCAGTGTGTCCATGGAACTGCCCCTCCCTACCTCAAGGAACTCCTCACCCCCCATACCTCCTTGCAGACCACCCGTTCCAGCAACTCTAACTTCCTCAAACCCCCCAGGACTAAGCTCCGTACTATGGGAGACCGGGCCTTCTGCTCGGCTGCCCCCAGTCTGTGGAATGCTCATGGAGGCTTTTAAAAAAGGCCTCAAAACCCATCTTTTCAGTAGAGCCTTTGCCTAGACCTTTTTACCACCCTTTTATTTTATTTTTATTTCTATTGTTTGTTTTTTTATTGCTTTTTATTAATTCTATCGTGCTGTGTAATGTTTATTTATACTGTGCATGCTCACTGCTTGTAGCACTTCTGGATTTGAAATCAAATATGAAGTGCTTTATAAATGAAACCCATTATTATTATTATTATTATTCACCGTGTGTGATTTGATATGTGAGACAGGTGGTGGTGGGAGCAGAGCAGCAGGAGCCATAAGGTTTCTAACCAGGAAGAAACAAACATGCCATAGGAGAGACAACGCCAAATATATATAGGAAACCTGTTAATAATAATAAATGTACGAATTGAGGGTTTTGTCTGGACTTGGAAAAAATGTATATCTGGAATATTTCAGTTGCTTATGTTTTAAATAAATGTTAATCTTTCCACTGAATTTTTACAAAGGGCCAATTTAATGCAAGCATTCAGAGGAAAATGTATAAAGATACATATCTGAGAAGAAATGGTAATGTAATGGGTTGATTTATAAACAAAAGTAGGATTTTGAGTATGCCATCACATAATGTGAAAATCATCTACATCATCTACATCTACTACAGACGGCATAACTGTAATAAATATGATTTAACTCACATTCAAGCATCACAGCGATGTCTCCAGGGTCGACTGCATGCCTGAAAATCTAGAAACATAATATTCAAACTTTTTTATTGAGCTTCCCTTTTTTTATAAATGATAATGTATTTGTTTGTACTGTACAGTTTTTGTATTATGCCATTCTAAGCAGGCACTTCTCAGCTAACATTACTGAGAATGACAATTACTGTAATCACACATTTCTTGTATTACACGTTAGCTAACATTACCATTCAGATTATTCAAAACTCACTTTGTACAGTGTTATTCCCAGACAGGTGATGAGTAACGACTTGCCTTTTCAAAGGTCATCCTCTGGTGCAGCAGCAGAGGGAAGACAGCGGGCCGACCCTCAGACTGACGGGCCTGACCCATGAAGCTCATGCTGAGGCAGAGGTCATCTTTATCTGGCAGGTGGACTCCAGGACAGGACACCTTAGAGCAGTGCAGGGACATTATATTAGTCAGATTCAATTATGACCTGTACGATTGCTGCCTGTGGCGTTTCTCACCGGCTGCCAGTTGAGGGTGGTAAACGTTGCACATTATTGAAGGCCACTTCTGATTAGGTCTAGCAATCATTCCTGCTTCCAGTTCACTCTTCATTCATATCTTATTTCCTTCTGATGCTGCTTGAATGTTGGAAAAATCTAAATATTATTTAAACACTGTCTGTTAGAATAATGTATTCTGTGTGGACAAAATATCTTCACACTGCAATACAAGACTGACTCACACTTGTACTAGTGCTCAGGCTGAGTTCCGCGGCGTCTTGCTGTCTCGCAGACCCCACGCAGCAACCAGGAAACGACACCAGTAATCCAGCTCACACTGTCCGCTCCTCAAGCCTCAAAGGGCGGAGCAGCGAGCCCCGCAACATCCCGCCAAAACGGCACCCAGACCCCAAGCAGCAGTCTCATCTGTTTGTCATTATTTTAGTAACTAGTCACTAAAAATGTAGAAAGTACAATATTTGCTTCCAGATGTATGGAGTAAAAGTATAAAGTACTTTACACCAGTGCAATAGGCTGAAAGTAGGCTATCAATCATTTTTGTATTTTGTAATTTGTTTTTTGAAATGCAGCCTTTAACACTTACTCTTACATGTTTTGTTCAAAATGAGTGACAGTAGGAGAAGCTGAACACCATGATCTGAAAATGTAAACACTTCTAAAAGAAAAATAATTCAACCTTTATTTTCAGGGACAGAGCCAGTGAATAAATCTGTGTGTCATATTAGACGCACAAGGTAGATACAAGCAGACACATACACTCACAGCCAGGCTGTTCGCCACACAGTTCCCCACACACTCACAGCCTGAGAAAAGATAAGGCTGAGTGAGTGTGTGTGAGGAGCTCCACGGATTGGTCCATTTGGTCGTCGTTACGTCACTTGGTTCCCGGAAGAAAAAAATGGAAAAAGAGAAATGTCCAACGAGGCGTCCTGGGGCAGCATAGACAGGTCTTTCCTGTGTAGAGTTTTACTCGCTACAGTGTGTACTTTGAGGGTTTGTGACTCAGCAGACCGTTTACATGCATAAAAAGCTACATAACACACAAGGGGACGGGTAATAACCAGAAAAGCACGACATGGGACCTTTAAAGTGATCGAATGAATGCACCAATATTGTATTTATTGTATCCGTTGCAAAACAAGTACTTTTACTTTTGGCACTTAAAGTATTTTTTTTGTATTGCTTGTACTTTTACTTGTTACTGAGTATTTTTACACAGTAGTATTGCTTCTTTAATTTAGTAATTGTTTCACCACTGTGCATATAGGCTGTAGACCAGGCCCAGGTTCACTGTTGTATCACACTGTTCACCTTTGTAAGTGACAAGTAACACAAAGTTGAACATGTCTTATTAAATACAGGCCAACCAAAACTAAAGTACAAGATGTTTACATGCAGAGAGAGTAACTCATAACGGTTGATAAACTACAACATTAAGCAGACAGACGTGTTTCTGCAGGAGAGGCTATATTAATGCAGACAGTAGGCCTACTAATGGAGACAGATCTCACCGCTGTGAACTCCAGCTCCACCAGCACCTTCAGAGCTCTCCGGGACATGTCTCCTCTGTCTCGGTGAATCCAGCTACAGCGTCTCTGCGGGTTACTTTGCGTCACATTACCTCGTTACCTAGGATACCACAACTTCCGTCTGCAGTCTCCAGAGCAACAAGAGCTAACCCTCCCATTGGTGTTCATAAATATCCGTTGTTTGTTCTGTAGTTCTGTACTTTAGTACACTTTTTAGGGACTTTACTTGAGCATTTCCATGTGTTGCTACTTTGTAGGCTACTCCACTAAAATTCAGAGGTAAATGGTGTACTTTTACTCCACTACATGTATTTAATACTTTAGTTACTTTACAGATGTGAAATCTAATCAAGGCTTAAATCAGACTTTAGTTCCACCTGGAGTAAATACACAAGCTACCCTGCAGTATACAAAGTCATTCAGACTAGCTGCACCTTTGAGACCACTTTAATAATCAATCATTATAAAACATATATATAATATTATTCTGAAATGGACCAATCTGCACAATGAATACGTTTACTGTCGCTACTTTAACTATATTTACTATAACACTTTTCTACTTTTACTTGAGTAACATTTTGAATGCAGGACTTGTAACAGAGTATTCCTACACTAGTACTTTTTACACCTCAGATCTTTTTATTTTGATGGCGTTCTATAGTAGTACAGTAAATAGTTTCCCTTACCTGTAGGCAGGGCCAATTTGTCCAAGGTTTTTGCACTATGTATTTATCACATATTCATTACATTGCATTTATTGGCAAGTGGACCATCTAATTACAATATAAGCAGAAATAACTCCCTTTCTTGGTGCACCCACTCCTAAATATGTAATGGTTTATCTAAATAAAATCTCTCCGTCAGTAAAGGCTGTCCTCTGTGATCATTCATAATGATTCTCTGTAACTGCAGTTTAACTTCTACCCATTTCGATAAGCCATTCCATCATTTCAATGTCCTTTTTTACTTGTCTAGTAAGCAATAATGTTCATTTATCATTAAAGTGTTCCTTTTGTGTGATATCCTGCATTATATCCATCTACAACATTCTGTATTACCTTAACTTGTTCATAAAATGTACCAAACGCCTTCCTTTTTATATAGTGTCTATAATACTCCAAGAATTCCTGGTGACAACAATCATTTTTGTGTTGACTTTATCCTGCTTTAAAAAATAGTTTTAACTGAATACATTTGCAACAACAGCTTGAACTTTGATCAAAGAAAGGGAAAAGACCAATACAAAATTAAAGTAGGCTAAGTCATCGCTGTAAATGCTGCCAATAAATGTAGCAAAACAAACATTTCAATTGGCTTTTCAACTAAGTTATGACCCATTACAGGAGGCAAGTAAAACAAAGTAAAACTTTCAATAAATTAAGCTTTAAAAAAAGACTTTTGGAAATGTCAAACACACAGATGCTTTGTGAATAGAAACAGCCTCAATATATCCAGACGTTTTCTCACATCATCAGTTGTCCATTAGAACTATGTTTGAGCCTTCTCAGTGTGCTGTTGTGTTTCCGAGTCAGAGTCTGAATCTTCTGCTTCTTTCTCCTGATGATCTGCTCCGTCCTTGTCCACAGCCACCGCTCCCTTCCTCTGGGGCAGCACGGTGAAGAAGGCCTCCTTCCAGCTGCCCTTCTCCAGGTACGCCAGGATGATCTCACACACTGGACGAGGACAAAATCACACTATAAAACCAAATATATGCAGTGAGAGCAGGAGAGGAGAAGCAGGAACTAGCTAACCTCGTCACAAAGAAGAACCATAGAGTGGTCTATTGATCTCTTTCACTGCACTGCAGGTTTCTAAAACAATGTGACCTTGACTTCAGACAGGAGTACATCAGAAGTAGCGTCTTATTACGAGCCGACAGTCAGTGAAGTCAATTGAAATGACTAATGTCACCAGCAGATTTAATCAGCAGTAGCTAGCTAAGTAATTAGCATTAGCTCCCTGAAAGCTGACTTTTGAAAGGCCAGATGTACAGGGGTTTTAAATATGCACTTGTGGATAACTTTGCAAGGTGTAATGATGTAAAACAGACTGAAGCTCAAGTCAAAAAACAACATGAAATCTAGCATAAGAGCCATCTTATACTTCATTTTGGCTTCTGTTATTCGCAGGGTAAGACTGTTATGACTGTTTTTAGCAGTCTACATCTAATTTTGCATTCGATATCGACAATTATAAATCGAAAGCTTCACTTTTACATGAGAAAATAATGTAGTAAGCTAATGTTACCTTTCTCGTGTCCTTGGAAGTAATGCTACGTCACAGCTGTAGTTAGTATGCTAACAACTGCAACATTTGTGTAAACCTATGGTGTAAACACACACTGCCTGATCCATATTCTACACTTGTGCAAAACATTTTTGGGCGTAGCTTAAAAATCATCATGTCTTTTGATTGATCTGATCATTGGTCCATGTGCACCACTGTCACCATGTGTGCTGTGTCTGAATCTCACACTTCCCTCGCTACACCGCATGTCGTGACGTGCACTGTGAATACTTAGGCAATGCGTGGATTTTCATTTTGGCTGAACAACAAGGAAAGTTCAAATATATTTCACTTCAAGCAAGTCATACCATCGTAAGTGCTAGTGATTTAGTTACAAGGCCTAAATTACTCGTGTTTTTTTTTTCAAGAATTTCATTACCATGGTACAATCGAAACAGAAGTGTTTTCACTTTGGGACGATGTAGTGTAGTGTTGTCTTTAACTGCACACGGCTCCTGTGCCCTCACTGGAAATGCTAATGTGCGCTGTTAGCTAGCAAAGACTGTTGGCAGTACCAAACGGACACAACAGTTAAGAAATCCAGATTTAAACCTACAGTGCCCGCTATGGGCATAGATATGTCTCATAATTATTTGTGTGAACATAAAAATAATTTGTATGTAAATATGTGATTTGGAAATGTAAAACACCACAAATGCATTTAAAAGATTTGCAAACTCACAAATAAATGTGCAAGTGTAAAACGGATCTGCAAATACGCTAAATATTTTCACAAATAAAAAAAAGATCTGTGAATATCTCTTTAACATTGACAACTTTCGATCAGGCATTTGGGAATCCATTTTGTATTTGTCGACCAATAATGCGCTTGCGGATCTCAAATCTCTGCTCGTGGATCGTCTTTTTACACACACGGAATTTTGAGACATATTTTCCGCCGGTCTCGGCTAAAATCCACTCGTGTCACTCGGTGATTTTCGGAAACCACGTGATGGCCTGCTGATGACGACATTTCTGCATGATTTCAAAGTAAGAGCATGATGGTTTGTTTAATGCTCTGTTTTTTTATTATAATGAGCAGCGGAACGTTCGATGCATTCTTTATCACCATCATCATGTTATAGTGATAGTTAGTTTGTGTTAGTTTGGTTCAATACAGCATATATCGAGCACATGCATTGGTGTTGAAGTACAGGCTATACGCCACTTTCGGGTCCCGGGGAGCAGCTGGCAGCGAAGCAGCCCAGATAAAACTCTTTCTTCATTGTTTGTGTATTCAGTCAAGCGGGTCAAAGTTACAAAGCACTTCACATCTTATTAATCGGCCTAATTTTACTTTACCAGTGCAGTAATAAAGTAATCTGTAGAAAAGCACCGTATTTAGATCAGCCTTCATAGTAAGGCTACATTAAATGTTATAATCATTGTGTCCTCTCTACTATATATGTATATATTCCTGTCTATTGCTTTCATTTGTATTTAATGTTATTGTGTTTATACTTGTTTCCACACATTTCACAATTTGTGATGAATGAAGTATCTATATATGATATCCATCTATCTATCTGTCCGTCTATCTGTCTATCTGCCTGTCTGCCTACCTACCTACCTATACCTGCCTGCCTACACCTACTAGTTGTTTTGTTTGGAAAGGTTTAGTCATTGTATTGCTCTTTACCGGCACCTGCAGAGTACAGGACTTCACATTGTACTTACAATTTGACATTGTAACTTTGACCCGCTTGACTGAATACACAACAAACAATGAAGAAATAGTTTTATCTGGGCTGCTTCGCTGCCAGCTGCTCCCCGGGACCCGAAAGTGGCGCATAGCCTGTACTTCAACACCAACGAAAGTGCTCGATATGCTATATTGAACCAATAAACTAACACAAACTAACTGTATCACTATAACATGATGATGATGGTGATAAAGAATGCATCGAACGTTCCGCTGTTCATTATAATAAAAAAACAGAGCATTAAACAAACCATCATGCTCTTACTTTGAAATCATGCGGAAATGTCGTCATCAGCAGGCCATCACGTGGTTTCCGAAAATCACCGAGTGACACAAGTAGATTTTAGCCGAGACCGGCGGAAAATATGTTTCAAAATTCCATGTGTGTAAAAAGACGATCCACGAGCAGAGATTTGAGATCCGCAAGCGCATTATTGGTCGACAAATACAAAATGGATTCCCAAATGCCTGATCGAAAGTTGTCAATGTTAAAGAGATAATCACAGATCTTTTTTTATTTGTGAAAATATTTAGCGTATTTGCAGATCCGTTTTACACTTGCACATTTATATGTGAGTTTGCAAATCTTTTAAATGCATTTGTGGTGTTTTACATTTCCAAATCACATATTTACACACAAATTATTTGTATGTTCACACAAATAATTATGAGACATGTCTATGCCCATAGCCCGGCCACAGACAATTATTGATGGATAATATTGCAACTAACTCAAACTGGTCCCTTGTGAAGCGGCTTCAACCTACTGATACCAGACTCATATATTGGTCTCATTGTAGTCCTTACCATGGTTGACTGCCAGAACCTTCCGACTGTTCATCTTCACAAAGCTGCTGAGAGGAAGCTGAGCGTGATCGATCCCCAGCTCCTTGGCCTTCTCAAAGGTGATCCCCTGCAAACAGCAGACAGCTCCCATCATCAGAAAGCAGGAACATAACCAGTGGGGTATTGGAGCAGTGAACTCAGACAGACCTTATGGTGGTTGTGGTCCACCAGCCCTCCTATCACATAAGCCTTTGTAGGGTCCATCTCTTCCAGGATGTTAGGAGAATCTGACGTCAAGTACACCAGCTCCTCCTTCGCCACAACGTCCTTGTAGTGCTCTGATTTAATGGTAATTTCCTGCACATATACAGTGGGGCAAAAAAGTATTTAGTCAGCCACCAATTGTGCAAGTTCTCCCACTTAAAAAGATGAGGTCTGTAATTTTCATCCTAGGTACACTTCAACTATGAGAGACAGAATGAGAAGAAAAAAAATCCAGAAAATCACATTGTCTGATTTGTAAAGAATTTATTTGCACATTATGGTGGTCAATTTTTATTTGGTCAATAACAAAAGTTCATCTCAATACTTTGTTATATACCCTTTGTTGGCAATGACAGAGGTCAAACGTTTTCTGTAAGTCTTCACAAGGTTTTCACTGTTGCTGGTACTTTGGCCCATTCCTCCATGCAGATCTCCTCTAGAGCAGTGATGTTTTGGGGCTGTCGCTGGGCAACACGGACTTTCAACTCCCTCCAAAGATTTCTATGGGGTTGAGATCTGGAGACTGGCTAGGCCACTCCAGGACCTTGAAATGCTTCTTACGAAGCCACTCCTTTGTTGCCCGGGCGGTGTGTTTGGGATCATTGTCATGCTGAAAGACCCAGCCACGTTTCATCTTCAATGCCCTTGCTGATGGAAGGAGGTTGTCACTCAAAATCTCACGATACATGGCCCCATTCATTCTTTCCTTTACACGGATCAGTCGTCCTGGTCCCTTTGCAGAAAGCCCCAAAGCATGATGTTTCCACCCCCATGTTTCACAGCAGGTGTTCTTTGGATGCAACTCAGCATTCTTTCTCCTCCAAACACGTCTAGTTGAGTTTTTACCAAAAAGTTCTATTTTGGTTTCATCTGACCATATGACATTCTCCCAATCCTCTTCTGGATCATCTAATGCTCTCTAGCAGACTTCAGACGGGCCTGGACATGTACTGGCTTAAGCAGGGGGACACGTCTGGCACTGCAGGACTTGAGTCCCTGGCGGCGTAGTGTGTTACTTTGGTCCCAGCTCTCTGCAGGTCATGGACTCGGTCCCCCTGTGTGGTTCTGGTATTTTTGCTCACCGTTCTTGTGATCACTTTGACCCCACGGGGTGAGGTCTTGCATGGAGCCCCAGATCGAGGGAGATTATCAGTGGTCTTGTATGTCTTCCATTTTCTAATAATTGCTCCCACAGTTGATTTCTTCACACCAAGCTGCTTATCTATTGCATATTCAGTCTTCCCAGCCTGGTGCAGGTCTACCATTTTGTTTCTGGAGTCCTTTGACAGCTCTTTGGTCTTGGCCATAGTGGAGTTTGGAGTGTGACTGTTTGAGGTTGTGGACAGGTGTCTTTTATACTGATAACGAGTTCAAACAGGTGCCATTAGTACAGTTAACGAGTGGAGGACAGAGGAGGCTCTTAAAGGAGAAGTTACAGGTCTGTGAGAGCCAGACATCTTGTTTGTTTGTAGGAGACCAAATACTTATTTTACTGAGGAATTTACCAATTAATTCATTAAAAATCCTACAATGTGATTTCCTGGATTCTTTCCCCCCATTCTGTCTCTCATAGTTGAAGTGTACCTAGGATGAACATTACAGGCCTCATCTTTTTAAGTGGGAGAACTTGCACAATTGGTGGCTGACTAAATACTTTTTTTGCCCCACTGTACACAGATTATGCAAAATCACATCATGAGACAATATGTACAATGATATTAAAAACAAGTCAAAATGATATCCTAACAATATTTATGCAAATAAATCTAATTGCTAGTTATTTGCCAAGATCGCGGGTCCAAAGTCTGTGTGTGTAGCATGTGCAATCATAATATGAGAAGGAGTTTTACATCACTGATTATTTTCTATTCTATTGATGAATCTGTGTGATTAAAAAAAAACTGCTTACGTATGTTTTTTGTGAGTCCTAGCATGAATATATTATAGCAACTCCATTTGTAATTAACACATTAGACATTGTTTTATTTTTGAAATGCTAAGATCCTTGATATCTGATCTTTGGGCTCTGGTACATATTTGACCAAAGCGATGCATAAGGTGCAGCCCTTCATTTACTTTTGGATTGATTTGATTTTGGAAATAATGTCATCTGATTATTTTACATTTTTGTGCAAAATATATTATTTAAAAAAGGGAGAGTGAACTGGTTTGTATACATCCAAGTCTGTATACAGGTATTAGAGGGCACTGTTTGCTGCATTGGGTGGAGTGGAGCGAAACCTTTGTCTAAATGTTTGGTGATTAGTTTTGACACCCATTTCTCACCTATCTTATACCTCATTCACACCAACGGTGTTTCAGGGCCGGTTCGGAGCTGGAGCTTGAAAAGCACCGCATACGTCACACTTACGTCGAGGCGGGGGCAGGGGCAGGGGGAATCGAAATCGTCGTTGAAGTTGATGATGACGATTGTAAAGCAGTTTTTAATGTAGCATGTAACGACTGTAAAGTTGGTAGTTAAGTTGGTAGTAAAGTCGTCCCATTCCTTCTATTTCGTTTCGACAGAGCAAAACCAAAACGAGTAGCGCTTTAACACAATCGGCCATTGTTGTTGTTGTCGGTGTGAGCTGTGAGGGGTTTCCGCGCGGGTTGGCTTTATGAAGCAGGCACACAAACGGCTACGTCATGACGCAAACGATGACGCAATGACGCAGCACCAGTCGGACTCTGGGCGGTGTGAAAAGAGCCGGAGCTAAACCGAAGAACCGGTTCTGAACCTGAAAAGCTCTAGCACGGAGCTTGTACCGGAGTTGTGTTGGTGTGAATGAGGTATTAGAGACAGTGTGTGCGTGTGCGTGTGCGTGTGCGTGTGTGTGTGTGTGTGTGTGTGTGTGTGTGTGTGTGTGTGTGTTAGTTCTGATGAATTTCCTCAAGTTACGTCCCTAGAGTCAGCATTGGTTGGGTCTAAAGACTAATAGTTTGAAAAGCTAGTTGGAAGAGACTGACTTTGCTCACAGTGTGTTAAATAGACTGCTTGGTTGTGACAACTCAAACCTGTCAACGGTTCCTCTCAGGATCAAGCTTACCTTCCAGTTCACCCATCCTTTGTCCTTTTCATCCATGATCTGTTTCAGCTGTCCTCCCAGGCTGGTCAGATAAAGCTGTTGAGGTGAGAGTGGGTTAAAAAAAAATGAGACATGAAATGATCCCTTATTGTAGGTCCCATTGGATAAAAGTACATTTATTCACTTTCTGTACCTAAGTAAAAAAAAAAGTACTTCTCTTGAGTATTTTCTCATTATATTACTTTGTACTTTTGCTCCACTACATTTATTTCACAGATGAAGTTACTATTTACTTTGCAGATTTAGATTATTAATACAAAATATAAATCAACACATACATTATCTTGTATTATTATAGGTTAAGCTACCCAGTAGTGTATAAAGAAACTGAAATAAACCCCTCCTTTACCGAGTACAACACTGAAGTGATGAACAAATTAATACACCAATAGTTTTAATAAAATACATTTAAAAATATCTGTCTTTCTGCATAACTCGTACTTTTGGAACTTAAAGTATATTTTGATGCTAATACTTTTAAATGTAAGTACACATTTGAATGCAGTACTTTTACTTGTAACTATGTATTTTTACACTGTAGTATTGCTACTTTTATAGTTAATAATCAGAGTACATCTTCCAACTCTGGCTCAATGAAATGTAATATCTCTTATTTAAACTGTTTATTGTGTAAGAGTCAGTGTTCACTCACCTGCACTGGATGCAAGGCCCGTCTGTTCTCAGCGTAGCACCGCTGAATCTGTTTGTGGAGCTTCCCCACATCCTGCACACACAACACCATCATTCGTCAGTTACCTCAGGATGTCATGTTGGACATTCCTCCACAGCATCCGGCCTGTTTACCTTGCTGAGCATGAGGCTGTCGAAGCTGCAGTCCAACAGCAGCCTCAGAGCGCTGGGCGTCACGTCTCTGCGGAGACGCTTCCTGGAGCTCTGCACCTCCCCTCCCTCCTCCTCCTGACTGTGCCTCTCTCGTCGCCGCTGCTGCTTCTTGTCCTTACGTTTCTGCCTGCAGAAGAAAGGGAAGGACGAATATGACTCTTGAACTGTAGTCAAATATTTGGTGCTGCAGAAAGTATTACAGGAGTATATCCTCCCTGTTAGTAGGATCAATGATGGTGGACTTTGAACATTCTCTGGAATTCTTTGACACTATGTGAACATCACTAGACTTATCCTTTAATGTATTGCTGCAGCAGGAATATGACACACTTACACACACTAGACATGCATCTCTCTTATATGCAGAGAGTGAAAGGGTTTACAATATAGTCAGCACAAGTGATCATATAATATAAAAGCAGATTTCAATTTATTCAATTTATTTCAATTTTATTTATTTTTTAAATCACCATTGCAAGTAGTACAACCATTCACTGACAACAGTTTGAATGGAGTATTGCATGCAAGGGAGCACTGTGTCAACCTTGGAAAAATAACACTTTAATACTTAAAAAGGACAAGCAGCATATTATCCATTGATAAAGCTGTCGCACCTCTATAGTTGAATTAGTTGCATTAATAGAGAACATTTTAAAGAGTTACAATTAACTCACTTTCTGAGCTCCCTCTCCTCCTCCCATTTCTGCTGCTTCTGCTGCTTCTTTCTCTGCCTTTTGGACACACTTTGGTTTTCTGCTTCTCCGTTACTGCCCACTGTCTTCTGACTGCTTTTGCTGTCTCCATTATCGTTCTCCTGCTGGGGTAAGGCTTCACTTGTCACGCTCTCAGCAGCCATGTGTGAGAGCAGAACTGACTAACTGCTGATGGCTAATGCTGCTGTGTGAACTAGCTGTTGCTGTTAGCCTGCTGGTGGCTAATGCTGCTGTGTGAACTAGCTGTTGATGTTAGCCTGCTGGTGGCTAATGCTGCTGTGTGAATTAGCTGTTGCTGTTAGCTTGCTGGTGGCTAATGCTGCTGTGTGAACTAGCTGTTGATGTTAGCTTGCCGGTGGCTAATGCTGCTGTGTGAACTAGCTGTTGATGTTAGCTTGCTGTGCTGAAAGCTAACTGTCAGCATTTAACCGTATGCTTATTTGTATAACTTCACTTGGAACGAAAGCTTTTAAAAGAACGTCACCACCCTGTTATGATATATAACTATAGACAGCCAGACAAACCGAAGATAAACAACGACTTCATCTGAGCAATACATTTCCACATGCAGCCTGTCTTCTTCTCTTTCAGGTTTAACAGCTAACAGGCGATCTACCGCCACCTGCTGGGAGAGGAGCCGCAGACTGAAACTACACTTATTCATGTATTAATAATGTATTAATTTGTTATATTTTTTTCCAATTATAAACAATTTCAACACTAAACCACTTAGATAAAATACATTTAAATAATATAATAACAATAACTTTAATAATAATGATTTATTTTTGTTAGAAATTGTGCATTACAGCTGAACTTTTAATATGATATGACCCCTTAATGCACAGTTTATTACACAACTCTTATAACCTATGGCACTACACTTGGGTGAGGGAGGGTCACCAAGATTGTACCTGCCAAGATATAATGTCAGTTGGCAAAAACAATCTTTACTCACTCAAAGGCCATTTGATAAATATGATGCTGATCTGTTGAGATTTGTAACAAAGAAGGCACTGAAGAATAGCCAGACGCTCATGTTTTTGTTATTGCTTATGATGATATGGAATGTGTTGCGAACACAGTGCCTCTGTGTGTTTACAGTCAGGGCTCTGTAACATGATCATGTGTCAGTCGTCCCCTCGTAATCCACTTTCTATATGTGCCCACATCAGTGCTAAGCCAGTAAATAGTCAGCGTTGAATGGGACTCCTAGAAAATGGACACCAGAGATGTAATCCCGTCTCAGTTATAACTTGGTCAACTGTGGACAAAAACAAATGATTCTCAAGAGACAACCTTGACGCCTGAATGGTTCACTTTGCACTTTATATCACCAAATGACATTTTGAGACTTGTCCAACTCAACGTCTATCTCTGAAAGACTGTCTGCCTCCAGAAAGTCTTTGTTCCAGTTCCAGCTAATAAGTGAATTGTCCCATGAATAAATATACTTTAATATGTCAGGGGCCGCGTAACACTCAGCGTTCTGCCTTCACAGTGGACAATAGTGAGTATTCACACCAGATAACTTACCTACTGCTGTGTATGGATGCTTGTGTTAAATGCTGTAGCAGAAAGGGGGGGAACACAAGAATGTTATAGGGGAGTGGCCCACATGAGAGCTGGAGGAAGCTCTAATGACCCACACCTGTGTGAAGGGAGGAGATCACATTCAACTGCTGACAAATCGACACACAGTAGGAGGAGAGAGAGCTGTGGGGAAAGGCTGGAAGAGGAAAGAAGTCATTCCAGTTTATTAACCTTCATTTTTGGGGATATTTTTGTCTACCATGGTGTTTTTTGGAATGTCACTGATCCCAGGAATTGCTGTACAATAATCTGGATTATTGAAAGCTGTAATACAATTCATATTCGACAAATCTTCTTTTGACCTACTTGTCCTGCTCTGTGATTTTACCTACCCGACTTGGACCTTAAGCTCGGTTCTTCTCTGCGTCTTTCCAGATCACCCCCCCAACAATCCTATACATACACCTGCACTCACACACAACACTGCACTGAAGTGAACTCTCCATTCATACATACCCATATCCTTTTGAACTGCACTAATCTGAAGTTGAACTGGACTATTTTCAGAGTGTAAAAGGACTTCTCACAACAACACACTCATGTACACGCACTGCACGTTGAGCAATGAGTCGTCATTTCATTCATTCATTGATTTTGGTATTTGACATTTTGTCATGTTTGGTTTTGCATCTCTTGACTTTTTAAGTGTTTTGGTGTGGGACTGTATTTGTATCTTTTGTGGTGTGCTTATATATGATATTGGTCAAATACAGACACTTTAATTAAAAAAAAGTTAATGTTGTACATTGTGTATTTTTAGAAATAAACCATTTTATTTTTACACATTATTTAAAGTTTATTCAGAGTATTTTAAATATGTTTCTGTCTCGTGCCCAAATGCGACCCACTCCAGAAATGCAAGGAAAGGGAGACAAAACAGACAATTCTTACTCTACCTCCATTTAGTGTTTCTGTGATTCTTTGCAAAACAATGTTGGTCTTGCTCCAAGAATCCAAACAAGTCAAATCAACTTTACTTCGACTACACGCCTGTGGTTCGTACTTTGGGTCATGTATGAACAACACAACAGTCCGTTGTGCAAAAGGGTTCGTGTTTATTACAGTTTCACACAGCATTTTACAAAACAGCATCTGATGAAACATGTCATGCGGTATTCTTGACATCATTTTGAAACGACACTGTACACAAAACACATCAAAATGACAAACCTAAACTAGGCTATACTGAGAGCATCACATTCACTTTGGGACAAGAGTGTTCTGTTTCTTCTCTACATTGAATCAAACCTTCACTATTGATTCCAAAAAAAGTTATCCTCATTTCAGAGATCACAAACGTTGACTTTCTTAAACCTTCAAAACATGAACCATCCAGCAGCAGGAAGCTTCAAACCCCCACCCTGTGCAGGGTCCTTGTGCAAGGCTTTGAATCAGAACAGCAGGCCTTTCTTTAGACCTGTGAAAATGATTATTTACACATATAAAGAATTTAATTTCCCTATACAACTAAATGTACTTTTCCTCTGTGGCACATTAGGAGAATAAGAGCTACTCTCCATGCACATTCAACAACTGCGACAATATGATTTGCAAAATGCTGCAACATCCCCGAAACAGTGCCAGTGGCACATGTATTGGCAGAGGCCAGAGAGTTCATTGACAAACTATTACAATTTGGAGAATGGGAAAGTGCACATTCAAGGAGAATACATGATTTGTGGAGCTTTCAGAAATATAAATAGTTTTGGAAGACTTATATCACATTGAAAGCTAAAAACTGAGCATACATCAGAATGATTTTGCATAATGGGCCGTCTTTCATTTAGACTTTCTTTCCATCCTAATGAAACACGTATTCCTAGCACAATCACAACAATGTGAGACACTGCATTTCAATCCAAAACAGTGGTAACAGTTAGGCATTAGCCATTTGTAAACTTCCTATTACTAAATAACTAATATGCCAACACGACTTTTATAATCGTTGTGTTATCCATTTCAATGTAATACCAATAAACATGAACACTTGTAAGAAGAAAAAACAAGAGTTAAATTATTTTATAACAACTACATCATTTTTATTGCAGTTATTATAAAATAACGTGTGTCTTCGCATAAAGTCAGTAAAGTAACAACACGTTTCTAAATGAAAGGATGAACTGGCCAGCAGATCAACAGTCTGAATTAAAACAATAAGTGAGGCAGCATCCTTCCTCAGAAGCAATGCAACACGGGACTGAAGGAGCATCCGTCTGCAGGTCAAACCGTAGAGGCCTCCGGAGGTCCCTCGTGCACGGCCTGCTAGCAAGCTGTTGCTGCTCTGATGTGTGTACACCTAAAGAGAAGCCCCCTCTGCAGGGAGCACGAGGATGGCAGCCTCTGCAGACCATTTACATGCACAAAATGCTTGGAAGACAAAAATCATAAACTTGACATTCCAATGAAAGGATGTGTGCTATGAATCATAAATGACTTCATTAAAAAACCCTCAACAGCACACGACCTGTATCCATGTTGTCATTAGAGCGTAACTTACCAAGAGACACGCACAGAGAGACCGCCAGGAAGTCGACCCAGCTCAACACACACACTAGATGCATAGTAGTTTGTGACGCATTGAGACAAAGTCCTGACACTGCATAAACCCAACAGTAAGAGAAAAGAGATGACATGACAGTCCAGCGTCCAATCAGACCGGCCCTGTGGGGAAGAAAGAAAAACACACTCAGTTGAGACAAATTGATTAAATCTGTACGGAAGTTTATTAATGACAAAATGATTGAGAGAAAGTCATTATTACTTTTTGCAATCTGAGATATCAAAATGCTTGGAACCCATGTTGTCGTTTACAACATGTTGTTTGAGAGCGCATGTCCTAACGTTGTTTACAATACTGCTGAACATCACATTGCTTTGGACACTTGGTGTTTTGGACATAACTGGGTTTGACCTCCTGCTGAGGAGCTGTTCTCTGCTTGGAGGCACACGTTTGTTCAGTGATTGAAGAAATATAGCAATATAATCGACACTGTCCTCTCAATTCTGCTGCTATTCTTGGACTTGGTATGTACCCGCATGTAACCAGCATGCCAACATTCACACGTATCATACCCCAAAGAACAATTTGATTGGAAGTGTTCCAGACTGGAAACGTGTTAGCTGGAACTCTTTTCATTGTACAGTAGATGTGCCACAGCGTTTGGACTCCAACCACATACTCTGTACTCCTACAGTCATGTAGGGCAGGCAAACTAAACATAACACTGTGATACTTTCATAACCATAAATAGAAAATGAATTATCATTTTCTATTCAAACAGGACACGAGAAAATATCCTCTGAACTTAAGGACAGTCTGTCAGAGAGAGCTGACCTGAACTATTTGACAGCAACAGTTCCAGTTGGCTGTCGTCCACACTCACCAGTGTCCTTATTGCTGTCTGTATGGATTGAGGTTCATTGGAAGTTGCCTTATGATGAGACGGTAAATCCAGCCTATCAAACAACAAGTTACGGTAAGTATGGTGGTTTGCATTCTTTGAATACCGTTTACTGCAGTCCTCATTTTCAGGTCAGATTTAAGAACCTAGCCTTAAGTCAATATCACACGAACGTGCTCTGAGCAGCCTTAGCCGATAGCATAACTGGCCGTGTGGTCTTCATGAACATGTGAACATGTATACGGACAGTGGTTTGCACAAAACTGAAATAGTGTCGCATGAATTGCAGCTAATTATTTACCGAGTTTTGATGATGGCACAAATTCCAATGTAGGTTGAAAATGTTAGATGCTCAGTTCTGAATTTGCTTGTTTGACACATGTCTCCACGTGCACTTTCACATGCTCTGTTTTGACACATGTCTCCACGTGCACTTTCACACGCTGCCATTGAGACTAAATGCTGCACCATGAATCTTTACAAACATTAACTTCTATATATTTGGGATAAACCCGCCCTTTATGTCAGTCTGCCATTAGGCAGGTATTCTAAGGTGTTTCATATGCAAATGGTTTTAACATTTAAAATATCTTTATTTCTCCAATCTGTAACTAACTGCTGTGTCATTAACGACCTCCTCGCACCCTGAACAGACCTCTGGTTGTCCACAGAGCCAACAGCTGATTGCATTTGGATATCTTTTTCTGAAGAATGTGCAATTCATTGCTCCACTGGAAGGCACCGGGCCTGTGCGACACGAGCAGTGACCTTTGTCATGCTCAGTCTGCATCCAATCTGTATAGTTCTGCAGCCTTCCACTCGAGAGCCCGTCTCCAGGCTCCAGAGTCTAGACCATCAGACTGCAGGCTATCTGTTTCTTTATAAACACAACTGAGCCTCCAGTATGCGGGCCTCACATGAGAAGGGGAGCTCCATGCTCGGCTGCTCTGCTGCCCGTTGTGTTCATGTCACTGCTGATGGCAGGCCCTGTGAACCTGCTCTGACTCTCTCTGGCTCCAAATGACTGGTCCTATAAAAAGCCGGCTGACCCCAATGTGGGTCTGAGCCGCCAGGCAGCCTGTTGACATGCAGCAGCAGCTGAAGCACGGTGTATACACATAACACACTGCTGCCTAGCAGACCCTTACTCCTGGACACACGGCAGCGTATCCAGCACACACATTCAACACCTCGCCTCTGGGGAATCTGATGTCAGGAGAATCCTCTGTGTCTCTGGGTGGTACCAGAATGCACAGCTTGGTGCCAGCGTCTGCTTTAATGCATGAAATGTTTTCAAAAGGGGCAACATGTGTTTTTATAAACTACAAAAACAAATCATATCACATGACATGTCACTTGTTAGACGCTTTTATCCAAAGCGACTTACATACTGAATACAGTGGGCAATCCCCACGGGAGCACTTTGGGGAGAAGGGTCTCAGGGACGCAACGACATGCTGACTGCAGTGGGGTTTGAACCTGTGACCCCCTGAACCCAACACCTACGGACAACCCACTGCGCCACACACCTATCCAATTATATCTGTAACCATGACACAATACACCTTCCTGGTTTCTTGTACATACTCAAACCAAACGCTGCACGTACAGAAGCCTGACAAAACTACTCACCTGTGAAGGTAAGCTGCTGCTCATCTGTGCTCCACCACAAAGCTCATGGTGGTCCCATCGAACGAGGGGGGGGCGATGATGCGGGGCCCCTGCTGGGAGCTGATGCTGATGAGCGGCTGCATGGCGCTGCAGAAGCCCTGCGGCTGCCTGTGGGCGGCGGCCTGCTGTGGAGGCCCGTAGGACACGTGGGGGGACTTTCCTGTGGCCATGTAGAAGGGGCTCTCCATGTACAGACCCTCAGGCTGCTGGGACAAGGCTTTGTCTCCGCTGTCCGGCTCCGAGTGCACCGACATGTGGGACTGCACCAGGGTCCGGGCTGGGATGAGGGACGGTGAGGACATTAGGCCGGGGTAGATCATGTAGTGGTGTCCGTAAGCTCCTGGACTGAACGCCAAAGGTGACATGGGCATTGGCACCGGGGTCATAGGAGCTTGAGGCATGGGCACGTCCACATACTGGCCTGTTTCCGGGTCAAAGAGGCGCTTAGTGGCCGGCTGCACAGGCGTGTCCACCAGGTAGTAGTTTCCCGTGGTGGGATCGAGCAGCATCTTCCTCTGGGTGGCTTGGAAGGGGTCCATGATAGGAGCTGGGGTGATGCAGTACACCTGAGGCTGACTGATGGACATGCCCATCGGTAGAGAGTGGTAGATGGTTGCAGGGCAAACCTCTGGTGAGCGTGTGTCCATCACCATGCTGGAGCGCTGTGCGTTCTGGTTGTGGGTTTCCACAAAGGATCCCAAAGGTCCTGAAGGAGGGGTCGGTTGTTTCTGGGGGGCATACGTGTACACTGAAGGTTTGTCAGCAGACGATGCTTGTTTGTTAATGCTGGCGTGAGACTTGACCGGAATGGGAAGGTAGTTCTCATCGTCAACCGAGGCGTTCAGGAACTCCCGTGCGGGCCTCTCCTCCTTCGGTTGAGCTTCTTCACTTCTACGTAGATACGTAGGGCAGAGTTTTAAGGAAACAGGAAGCTTGGGAGATTTAGGGACAAAGCTTTTGTGGCTGAAAGGTATGGTTTGTGTGTTGGAGTGTTGCTTTGCCAACGCGGCTGCCTTAAGGCGGGAGCTGAGGCTGAGCATGCTTGCGGCCGTGCTGTTGCCTTGCATGGACCTCAGCAGGCTGTCAGATATCACTGGAGGCGGCTTGTCATTGTTGGGAAAGGAGTCTCTTCTGACTGTCTTGTCCGTGTTGGACCCCCCAGCATCCTCCTCAGGTCCCCCATGGTCTCCACTGGCAATCAGCGAAAGCACATGTCTGTCTGCCAGGACATGGGACTCATTCTTCCTTTTCCATTCCTTTTTGTCATACGTGTAGAGCTGCTCCATGGTTTTCACAGCAGCCTGGAGTTTTTCCAAAGGCCCCTGATTTGGTATTTTTGATTCAGGTTTCTTATCTATGATATCTGCGATTTGTTCTTGCTTCTTTGAAGGTGTTCTGCTTTCACTTCTCAATGCAATATCTCCTTCTGAGGCATGACTCAGGTTGCCCATGTGTGCTCTCCCTGCTGCCACCTGCAGAGGCGCATGTTGAGCACCCTCTGGAGACGACCCGTCTGTGTCAAACTGCTCCCGTTTAAATAAATCCGTATTTTCCGAATATTTTCCGTTATTATTTGTGTTCACAGACTGGCATTTGATGACTATAGGGGACATCGAATTAGGATTTCGATTGGACATTTGCTTATGTTGCTCTGAATGGGTGTCAGCGGACAGAAAGTTTGATTTATTTTCGTTGTTATCCAAAGAAACAAAGTGATACGAACTTTTAACCAATTTGCGCACGTCTCTCACTTGGTGTAAGGGCGTTTGCAACTTTGATTTGTTATCTCTGAAGTCTCTAACCATGAAATGCGGGACTTTATCCGACGACTCACCCTTTAAAGCCGCAGCCAGCTCGTGGCATTTCAAGTCATCTGTTCTGCCGAGGCTGGCTGCGGTACAGCCTATATTAGGGGCGCGCAGCTTGGAGACGCCGAAATGCTCCGTTGTATTTTCTCTGAAGCTCCTTAACTTGATTTTTATTTCCGGAGATTTAGATTTGCCCACATTCCTGGAATCAGCGATGTTTAACTTGTTATCAGAGTGTTCTTGGATCACTCCTTCATCTCCATGTGGGGAATAACTCCTGCTCCGCAGCTGCTGTCCTTCCTCTCCGTCACTGGACAGCAGTTGGATACTTGGCACAAACAAATGTGACATTTTAGTCAGTTTCCCGCTGCCAGCCGAGCACTGACCCCCCTCGCCCTCCTTCTCGTCCACTGAAGGCGACTTCTCCAGAGTTTGATCGTTTTTATGATCCTTTTGAAACTCTAGCTCCTCGTCCTTCCAGCATCTGAATGCGCTATTTTGGCTTCGAAGCAGCGTACTTTTGGGCGCTTCCAATGCGCCTTTTTTAGTATCGATTCCCGCTTCATTTACCGGGTCCGACTGAGTCTCTGGAGCGTCCCGGCGTCTTGAGTCGCTTTTGGTATCGCATGAGCCGCTGTCCACCATGTCTCCTAATTCATCCAGACACATGATGGTGTAGTCCGAGCTGCTCTCGGAGAACCTGGAGCTCTGTGCGTGCAGCTCCCTGTCTCCCTTCCCCCTGTAGCTGTCGCTCTCCTGGTGCGCAAAGCCCGCTGCATGCTCCCACTGCGCCTCGCGGATCTCCCCTCGTTCCATCTTGCGCTCCTGTTCAAACTGCATCTTCTTAGAAATCACATTTTTGATCACACTCGAGGCGAAATTGGCTTTCTTGTGTGTGTCTTCCATGGTTTTGCAGGGCGACTTGCTGGCCCCTCTCCCCTTGCCGCTTGGCACACTGTTGGTAACTTCATCTGTGGAACGTGATCCTGCCGCATTTTGTGCAAAGTTAGTGTGCATTTCTCCCTCAGACATTCCCGAATTCACATTGCACCGAAAATTCAGAGTCTCTGTGAGTGTTATCAGTCCGCCGTGGCCCTTACTGAATTCCCCCATCAGCTCTATTTGCTTTGTAGTTGACGATGCGCTGTGGGGGTTGCCATTCCGAGTGAACATCTTGCTGGTGGGCGGTTTGATGCTTGCCAGTGCAATGCCCTTATAACCTCTATTGTCTATATGTTTGGCTAATTCAAATGAGGCCGATGCGTTTTGATGGGAAAGCACACTTTTATCCAGTCCCTTTGACATATTCATATTGCCATATTTCAGGTCGACAAAAGTGGACCACCTGTTTATCCCTTTCCCGTGTTCTGAAGATGATTCACTTGTTGTGCTGAAATTAATGGCGTCAAGATAAGGATATGCCAGGCTCTTGAAGGATTTGGCTGTCAGGTTGCGCACCTCCTTGTCAGCGTCGTCCAGCTCGCTGACAGCGCTGGACGCACCGCTGGAAACCTCCGTGACCTCTTTCCCCCTCAATCTGCGGCCAAAGTGGAAGCGTCCGGGCGCGGCTATGAAACACTTGGCCCTGTCACACAACGTCTCCGACTTCCCGTCCACTCCCCTAAACACATACCGACTCGTGTCCCCGGAGCGGCTGGCAGCATGATACAGGATGTTTCCCTGTTCTTGGACGTTGCTAGGGTCATTTATAGCTCGAGTGGTTCTGATTGACAGGTGGATCTGTCCCGCACTGTTGCCACTGCACTGCTGCTGCTGGGGCTTTGACACACTCTCATCTGAGCTGGGGAACTTGGCCGCGTCGCACAGATCACTTTCAAGCATAGTGCTGACTCCTGCTGCGGGGCCGCGCGAGCCCCTGCCCCCCTCCTCTTCATCGCCCTCAAAAGAAGCATAATCGACAAAAGAGTACACCTGGTAGTCATCCTCAATGTCCCAGCAGCCGGAGGAGGCCACCCCGAGGTCGTAGTCCTCCTCGTGGTCCGAAAGCTCGGAGAGCTGGATCTCGTGCGTGGTAATGTAATGGGACTCATCCTCCGTGACGCACGGGACACAGGCGTATGAAAGCACCAAACTAACATCATCATCCTCCTCATAATCATCCTCACTCCTCCACTGATCAGTGGCACCGCAGGGTAACCCCTCACCTCTGGGCGTGATTTGGTTCTCTTCTGTTTTGGACCATTGCGTAATTACGCGCTCGCATTTGTCTCCTGATTTGGGTTGATTTCCTGACTTTGCGTTATTACAGGGGGGATCCAATAACGAGGACGGTTCAGAAGGACCCTCCTTGACATCTTGTGTACATTTCCCAACTTCGGAATCCTCTGTCTTGTTAGTCTCAATATTGATTTTGATCGACAGTGTTGGTTCCGTTGCGCGCAGATCCTCGGCGACACCGCTGTTAATAAGGACAGCCATTTGGGTTCCTTCACCAAAGCAGCAGTCTTTCTCCAGTTTGGCCTCGCCTGTGTTAACATCAACTAACTCCACATCGACGTGTTTCATGTCGTCTTGCTTCTCCGGGGCATCCTCCTCTTCTTGAGCAGGTTTTTCGAACAGATCCTTGACCTCCCGAGTCGCCTGCGTCTCCTCACAGCTTTGCTCTTCCTTCATAGCTGAACCTCCAGGTTTAACTTTACATTTGGAGTCCGAAGGAAACAGCTTAGCCCCCCAGGATTCCACAGTCCTCCAGTCTGAGACGCTGCTGCGCGCTGAGACTCGCGCCTGGTTAGACAGACACGGTGACAGGGAAGGGACGCGCTCCAAACATTCCAGCTACGATACGAATCCCAAAGACGAGAATCTAAAAAGGACCAGAGACACCAGTAACTACTGTCTTGGCCACATGTTTCTCAAGCTGTGGTTCGTGGACCAATAGGAATCATGGAGAGGATACTAAGCTGCTATGGACATGTTGCACTACCTCTAAATATCTGATCTATTTGCACTGTTCAATATTCATTCCTTGTCATGTATTCAACCGTTTTTTGTCTTCCAGACTCCTATTTTTATATATTTATTGTTGTGCCCTTATTTAATATTTTGTACATATATATATATATATATATATATATATATATTTATATATTGTAATCTTTGAGACGGTGGGAAACAGCATTTTGGTCTCCCTGTTTGAACCACACATTTGGAGATATTGATAATAAAGTTGACTTTGACTTTGACACATTTCCACATGTGGACGACTCGCCTATTTTCGCTGTTTAACTTCCTGTCATCCTCGAGTCAAATTTGACTCGTTACCAAATGTTTTTATAGATAGATAGATAGATCTTTAATTTGTCATTGTACAGGTACAACGAAATTACAATAAACTCAAGGTGCCATCACGCAACAACAAGACGATATAAAAACAACAAGACAATATAAAAACAAGACACTAAAACAATAAATGGGACTTAGAAAAGACATGATGGGAATATGTACATAAATAAATAATAAATTAAATTGCTCGTATTGCACGGAAGGCTTATATAATTTAAATATTAGCAGCGTTTAGTGCACATATGGCCCTGGGAAAGAAACTGAATTTGAGTCTGTTTGTCCGGGAAGACTACGGAAGCGCCTGCCTGAGCGCAACCGTACGAAGTGCTCGTTACCCGGGTGGTGTGGGTCCTTGAGGGTCTTGACTGCCTTCTTAAGGCAACGAGAGCTGTACAGCACCTCCAGGGAGGGGAGGGGGCAACCGATGATCTTCTGGGCCGAGTTGATGACCCTTTGGAGCGCACCCCTCTCTGCGGCTGTGCAGCTGAGGAACCACGCAGATGCAGTCGGTGAGGATGCTTTCCAATCCACGGCGCAGCGGTAGAAGGACACAAGCAGGTCCTGTCTGAGGTGGTAATTCCTGAGTATTCTCAGGAAGTAGAGTCTCTGCTGTGCCCTCTTGACGGTTGCCGTGGTGTTGGTCCTCCAGGACAGGTCCTCCGCCAGGTGAACGCCCAGGAGTTTGATCACTGAGACTCTCACAGCCTCCATCAATGTGCAGGGGCTGCATGACGGTCTTCTTCCTCCTAAAGTCAATGATCATTTCCTGGGTTTTCAGCTTGTTCAGCTGCAGGTTGTTTACTTTGCACACCGCTAGCAGTTGCTCCACCTCGTCCATGTACGCGGTCTCGTCACCCCCTGAGATGCAGCCCACCACGGTGGTATCATCAGCGAACTTTGATGCAGTTGCTGGTGTGGGCGGGGACGAGATCATAGGTGTAGAGGTCGTATATTAGGGGGCTCAGCACGCAGCCCTGTGGTGATCCGGTGCTGAGACTGAGAGACGTGGAGGTGTGGGTGCCAATCCTCAGTCTCTGGGGGCGATCAGACAGGAAGTCCTTAATCCACAAGGAATGGGATATGTAGGGACAAAGGTTCTCTGAACATCTTCAAAACAACCCTGAAAACTCATCTGTTCAACAAAGCCTTGCAACATTAACTCACTCATGCTATGTAACAATTCCATTCCGTGTGATTCTGTTTATTTGTACCTTACTTTTACCATCCGTTCACTGTTATTGATCATTGTGGAGAGAGGCAGACGTTTTGTTTTGTATTATAGCAGCTATCGGATGGAATCAATACATGGGCTGCACAGGTTGTCATGTTCGACTATCACAAGTAGAATCATAATTGCAGGTCTCCCTTGAAAAAGAGATCTATGATCTCAATGGGACCAATCTGGTTAAATAAAGGTTTGAAATGAAATGAAATGAAATAATGAAAAATAAGCCGGTAAAATGTGCCTGTAGAAAACGGCTTATGCCACAATAGGATAGCAACAAGTAGTCAAGATAGTCAGTTTAGCTTCGGTTGCTATGCCAACATCACCCATTTTATACCAGAGAAACGTTCATAACAGCGTTGTGATGCCACACAGCGGGCAGCGCTGCAGCGGCCGGTAATGCCGCTGAAACACATTATAAACAATGAACCACGACTCTGGAGAAAAGTACAAGCGTTGAGAAGTAGTTATTTAATTTAATCTGGCTTTGTATGATTAAAAGCAACACGATCATCGACCCGACGCCGTTGGGGAGAAAATCAGCGACGTAAACGGTGACGTCATGACGCAGCAGCGGCAGCACCAGTCGGGCTCTGGGCGGTGTGAACAAAACGGGGGCTGAAAAGAAAAACCGGTTCCGAACCAGAAGAGCTCTAGCACGGAGCTAAACGGGAACCGTGTTGGTGTGAAAGGGGCATCTGTGGGAGCTGCAGATAACTGATCCTGCAGTCAGACACTCACCGGCTGTGTTTTTACACCAAGCTCAAACATAGCAGGCACCAAGTGAAAATGTGGAAGGTGCAGCGATGTTAGACAGGAGGGAATGCTTACAGGGTTTTGTAACGCCTTAGAGATGAAGGCAGTCTGGCAGATAAACACTCGAGTGACAACAACTCAGCAACAGCACACCCCCCTGAGGATTGATACACTGTGAATGTTGGACTGCTGTTCCTTCCCGGGGGATTAGTCTGGGTCAGTAGGGGCCAGTTTGGGGTCCAGGGACTGCTATGGGCCTTTGGAAGCTGTCAGGGGGTCCAAAGCATAAGTAGGTCACGTTTAATTTATCTGTCATATTCAGGAAAGGATAATAAAACATTATATATTTTTAAATATAGTCTTTCAAATGATATTTCAGATTATAATATCCTGGAAACCTCATGTTAATACTTGGAATCTGCAGGTATGAAAAAAAAAAATACATTTCAATTTAATTACATTTAAAAAAAAATATGTTGAGTGAATTGACTTCCACATTTAATGGCTAGGATATATTGAAAAGCATTATCAATTACACATTTTCTAATACAAACAAATACATTTATCAAACATGACTCTGGGATGTCAAACATTGGCCATGACTGGGTTTTGTTAAAGCCAACAGTAACTAAACAACAAAATGATGTAACTAACACCATTTTAAAAGTATGAAATACATGGAATTAAGGCGATTTTTAAATTATTTTTATATATATTGTAAAATGTATGATATTCCATTTTCAGACATCAATTGTAGAGGACTAAGCATTATTGAGTGTTGCTGTTGGACATTCTAGATTGCTTAGCGTGAAATAGATGCTACATGAAAAAAAAACATGTGGGTTGATTTTCTTTTAAAATATTATATAAGGACTCATCCATATATTAGCAGATTTAGGATGTTAAATGATGTTAGCATAAATGAACAGAATAAAGTCAATTCAAATGTTAACTCCTGGTTCTATAATTATATAACTGGTGGCCCATCAATATGTTCCATAAGCTCTATGGGGATCACGAAAACAGTAAATATGATTATTAATATTAATAATGATTGGGAAGAGGAGAATGCCAGGGCTATTTAATACATGCAAATATTGTGCAGCTTTAAGGACATTATTTACCAATAAATGCCACCACATTGACTAATTTAGAAAACTATGATAAGAACCCTGTATGATAATAAAAGCGACTTAGCATAACCCTCAGCGGTATGAGACATTAACGTGGCTGTAGAACTGGAGTCCAGTCTAATCGGGATGAATAGCTGGGAAAGATGATGGTTGGCTGGCAGGGGCCCTGAACTCACCACCATGCTATGGGGGGGAGGGGGGGGAGGGTTGTGATATTTGCTGTTGGTAGGCAACACAAA
This sequence comes from Pseudochaenichthys georgianus, assembly GCF_902827115.2. NCBI lineage: Eukaryota > Metazoa > Chordata > Actinopteri > Perciformes > Channichthyidae > Pseudochaenichthys > Pseudochaenichthys georgianus. The sequence continues at coordinate 22,640,583 of NC_047520.1, read as the reverse complement.
TGTCCCCGCCAGTCCCAGCCAGCAGTGTAATACAGTAATACTGAGGGGGAAACCGGAGAGGACCCTGAGCTTAACTGGGGGACACTCAGCTCCACTTGTGTCAGATACTGAGAGACAAGTATCCGACCCATATCCTGTAGCAATGAGCTGATAGTGACTCTGAGAAGCATCAGGCAGAGAATATGTGTGTGATCTAAAGGTCTGTAACTACAGGTAAACTGCGCTTCAGGACACATTTTCATTTCCATTCCAAAGAAGGTTTTGTTTTTGGTTCGTCTCTTTGTGTGTCAGCAGGAGCAGAATGATATTTATGAAACTTGATGGCAAGAGAGCACGGGCCAGACAAGAACCCTCATGTTTGGGAACAGTTCTGAATAACACACATGCATTATTTTGATGTATAGACCTGACCTTGGCTGCTGTCAGCGCTCTTCGAGGGCACTTGAGACGTCAGAGGGATGTGTCCTCTGTAAGTCTTACTGCAGTAATACGGTTGCAACCATTTCTAAAAGTTGTAGCATGCTGTCAGCTTCTATTGATGCTGTGGCTGCAATCGTTCTAATGTTCACCACTAAGACCAATATAAACGTTGGTGCGGTACAACTGCAACCAAGTAGGACCCCGGGGCTCAGGTCGGAGGTTCACTGGTGGTTACTGTGAGTTGGACATTATTATTAATATGTACATAATAAGCCACAAAATGCTTGAACGGTACTTAATCATATTGACATATAGTTTATTTTTCTGTTCTGGATGGTCACAGCAAAGCCGGCACAATGACATTGCGTTTTTGAGACTTACCATGTCAACGCATTTATTGCTTTTCACTTGTCATGTCACCCCACGTCCTCGTTCCAAAGTGTTCACATGTCGATGCATGGTCACAGTGTTAGACATGTGGCTATTGTCGTGAATTAAAAAACGTAGGTCCCTGAAGTAAATAAGTAGTTGACCACCAAGGGCAAAGGTTGAAACGACCGAGACCTGCTTGGTCAAAGTCATGTGTTTTGATATTTACCTCATCCTGTTCTTTCTTCGCACAAAAGAGATCCTTTAGGAGAAGTTGTGTGTGTGGTGTCGGCAGCACAGGAAGCTTAAATGCAGATGTGGTTTATAGAGCTTAATAACAGCTTAATAACACCTTGGACTTGAACTGATATATTTTTTTTCTTCACTCGCTTGATTTCCAACTCAATTGCTGTAAGGGTCTGATATCTCTCTGGATTGAACGACGCGAAAAGCATAAACTGCGCTGTGATAACAATACACAGAGCATATAGTGGTTACTGCTAACGTTGTGGTTCCCATCACTCAGTTCTGTTCTAATGAGAACATGTGACTGTGCTCACATCACATATGGCAGAACCAGCGCGTTCCAGGTTTCACTCCCATTGAGAAGGAACCTTTCTCAAAGCCTTTCTCTGTATAAAGGAGAATAGGAGGGAATGCTGTTGGAGCTCAAATGCTCAAATATAATGTGATGATACTCTCAGAAGTCGCAAATGCAGCGTTCACTTTCAGAGTTCTCTAAGGTTTTTCAAAAGTCCACATTTCCTTAGATGAGACACCGTGCACAAAGGATTCTAATTGTATGAGCCTTTATACATTGTTGTAGGTTTGGGGTTTTTACAACCCAACTCCTCACCGCGTGTTGTTTTGACGAGTCCTGCTTGAAATCATAACAGGGAGGGAATTAGAAGACACCAGGATACCAGTTAAACAATAATCCGTTTTAATTAAACAAAGTAATAATGCAATACAATATAATACATTACTATACAATTCACAGAATCATATAAGCAACGTGTGGAGTACTCCCGCCCTTATTCACGCGCTGTGGACATCCTTTCGTCTTGTCAGCGCATGGAGAGAGGCCCAAAAACAAGATGCGCATCTTCCTAATACTAACAGAAAGGGGTGGCGTTTCATTTGGGAGATACCAACACGCTGTCTCACAGGGAATCAGCGCGGGCAGCTATGAAAGCCACAGGTGTTGGGAAGGCCTGCAGGATGCACATCAATAAAATCAGGGAAAATGTCCCTCCCAATTTGCAAAGCCTATCGATGGTTTAACCCAGAAAAACACTCAAAGGGGTAATCTTTTCACTCAAAACAGAACTCACAATTAAATTCTGCATCTCCCTTCTTCAAAAATAGCTTAAAAAACACCCTTTTGATAAACATGTAAAAGTCAAAGAAAAAGACTATTGCGCTAATCTACTTTTAAGAAAAAGGGAACATTGTTTCAGGAATCTATAAAAAAAAACCTCTCTATATTTGAGAGGAAAAATTTACTTTTTGTTCCTTCAACTATTAACACACAGGAATGTATAAACCCACACATATACTATTCAAGATATGTAGACTTCCCTGAAACATGACATGCTAGAGATCTTAAGCAGAATATACTCTTCCCCCACCTAGCACCCTGTCCTGCATATCTCCACCTCCCCCACAGGGCAATAAAACCCTGTTTACTCTAAACAGCCCTTGTTTATAGCCATTTTAGTCCTCACATTTATGAAAGGATAAAACAGAGAAATCAATATAAAACACAAACACAGGTATTGTTTGAACAGTATTCACTTAACTGCTACTATTGATAATTACCAGAGAAACTCAAAGGGACCTCTTTTAATATCTGGAAATTGCAACAAGACTTTCTGCCATTTCAAATGTAACACCCTTCTTCGGTACAATATCTCACATCAATTTCCACAACATGTGCAAACATTTCCTCTGATTACACACATCAACAGCAGAGTGCCATCTTAGTGATGTACTTTGAGTATCCAATAAACACTCGACCTCTTCAATCCAAGGATCAGCATCCCTGTTCCCACGATGACGTGATATTTACTGCTGGGAGAAAGGCAGTTGTCATGCTGCAGTTTCAAGTTAGCAAAAAGTGCTAAAACTCACTTTTTAAGGTACATTTTCTCCATGTGGTCGCTGGCATGAAAAGTTTGCACTACCCTGCAGCAGACAAAGTGGGCGAGAGAGTGAGCTGCTAAGTATACTGTAGAGCTGACTGGGTGATGAAAGGCAGGGGTCTGGGTATATGGGTCTGGGTATATGGGTCTGGGTCTGGGTATATGGGTCTGGGTATATGGGGGTCAGGCCAGCGCTAAGGCCAACGGCTGCCTGAGATGAGCTGTACAGGGGAAACATTGGATGAGACGGAACACTGCGGGTCAGTGGGGAATCACCTGGAGTGAAGCTGAACTCGTGATGTGAAGGATGGAAATAAGGCCTTTAAACACAAGGGGCGTTTTTTATATTATTTCCAATAAACCAGCACACCAATATTTATTTTCAAACTGTTGTTGTTGTCATCACAAAGAAAGGGAACATTATGAAGTAAAAAAAAAACGTATTACTTTTATTTTCAACCTTTACAAAAGCAGCGCATACTAGATCCACTCCTTCTGTTCTCTCCTTTCACAATAAAAGCATTATTTACTGCATAACTGTTTACCAAAGGGAACTGAAATTCACTTAAAAGGCTGACAATAGCTACAACGATAAAATGACTTACCTTCGACGGACTGCAAAGCGCTGGTCTGGGAGTTTTTATTGATTAATCTTTTATTGATTAATCGCTGCATCGCATTATGTTTTGTGTTCAATTCTGGAATCTGTGCAGCCTTTTATAACCCTACCTCTCTCCCCATGTCTACAATGTCCTCAAAAATGTTTTTTTTTTTTTTAAATACCCTGAAATATAACGGAAGGAAAAAAGAATGAAAACCTTGTCAACTCAAATCATAATATTTCAATTTACATTGACTTCAAATGACCACGATGCCGCCAGATATAATGTAAACAATGCAGATTGAAGTAAAGAGGGTTAAAAAGGGCCAGCAGCTCAAATCTTTCCCTGGGACTCCGAGCAGGGTAATCCAGGCCGGTTCCCGTCGATCAGAGTCATTCAACTAACAAAGAGTGACCCCTGCAAAATGTTTCTTTAATCATTTCGTTCACCGACCGTCTGCCGGCCCACACCGGAGAGTGAGGTGTTGCTCCAAACATTAACTGGAGACGAATGACTGAAAACTCATCCGCACAAACAGGATATATTTAGTGTACTATTTTAGTGAGGGGCTGGTGGCTGCAGGTCTTGAGGCGATACAGTTACTTCTGGAGTCCACATTAAAACAGCAGTCGTTCAATCACAACCCAGTCTCACGGCATTTCGTGTTCACCAACGTGATTTTTAATCTATTGATTCGTGTTCACCAACACGATTTCCCCCTTTTTTTCATGTTGTACAGCACGATTTTAAAAGCAATGTATTTCTACTGGTAACGTGTTTCGTGCCTGCAGGCTGCAGCACGTCTTTTTCTCCGGTCGGGTCGTGGAAGACCGGAAGCTGTGTGGTTCATAAAAACATGTTCTTACTCAATATCAAGCCACAATTATTGCTTTTATTTTAAATCGTATAATTTCGGACTTTTGTTTCCGTCTGTGAGGAAAATAAATGGAGCTCAGAGCCTCAGGATACTGAAATCTGTATTTTTTAAATCTTTTTTTCCTTCTAATTTGTTATTTTTTTCAAAATAACACACTGTTATTTACTCACCAATAACACACAATTATCCTTGCTTTTATTTATTGGTTTGATTCCATAATCGCAGGCTTTTTTGGCGTCCGTCAGGAACTGAATTTCAAAATAAAATTAAAACTGCGGTCACAGACGTGCACGCAGTTGTGGGCGGGCCTTCGCGTCCGAGCGCCTGTAGGGGAGGGTCACTGGTCATCCCGGCGTCAAGCAGATGCGCGCGTGTCCTCCGAAATGAGCCGTTCGTAATTTCTCAAACGTTCGTGTCCCGGACTGCATCTTCCCCATAATACTCGGGCATGCATGTGAGTGGTGGAGGAGAGGGTGGTGGAGATGCAGGGCCTTCAGCAAACTCCAACAATTCTGCAGCAAGCTGCTCCCTGACAGTCTTCTGGGTGTGTGGCTTTGTCCTGCTGCATCTAACAAATGTGGAAAAACAAAGAGATTAGATTAATTCACTGGCTTATACTTATAGGATAATATTGGACTATAAATGAAATATTACACCAAATAAATAAGTACACACATGTATATTCATTCACTGGCCATTCATTTAGAAAATGTAACTCCAAAAAGACAAGTAACACTATTTAGCATTTTGGCTAATCATTCCTGTTGGCTAAGCTAACACTGTGATGCAGTTCCACCAAACACAAAAGTAATATATAAAAAGGATAATATTGGACTATAAATAAATAATATTACACCAAATAAAAAAGTAAACACATGTATATATTCATTCACTGGCCATTCATTTAGAAAATGTAACTCCAAAAAGACAAGTAAAACTATTTAGCATTTTGCCTAATCATTCCTGTAGCTTCTTGGCTAAGCTAGCACTGTGACGCAGTTCCACCAAACACATAAGTAATATATAAAAACAGAGAGATTACATACCTTTCCCGTGGTGGAAGTTCAACATCCGAGTCACTACTGTCCAGATCCAGGTCTGGCTGGAGGAGATCTTCATCATCCGACGAAGAGTCATTTGGTATGATCAAAGCCCCGCTATCGTCAGCTAGCATCTCTAGCACCTGCTCGCCTCGGTGGTGAAGCTCTCCCTTCTGGCTGCGTAATGCGTAATGGAGCGTGCGTAGTTTATACTACGCAGGATCATATCTTTGGAACCCATTGGTCGATTTGGGTGATTGACACCTTTTCTGAACCGTTGGAGCCAATAGAATCGAGTGACAGTTAGTAAGTCCCGCTAAACACTTACGTAAAGTAGAGAGAGGTTTGCGTAAACAGCACGTGAGACAGCATTAGCTCGGGACTGCAAAACTGTATACCTACTCTGCTGCCATGAATGTAATGATAGATTATCAGGAACAATTCTAAAGAGACTAAGAGACATTGGATTAACCTTAAGCAGCGTTTTTATTCCCTTGAACAAGAGCTTTGATCACAAAACAGCAACGGTAAGACATACTTATTGTTATGGTTTTGAAAACTGTTGTTTTTTTTCTTCTCTGTTCTGGCTGATAGCTCAGTGAGTTTGTGTCCTACAGTGATGATACTTATAACAAAAATAATCTGTGGAGTATCAGCTTTCAGATGATATGTAGTTTGTGCAGAAAACATTAAGTTTTAAAGGTCGTTTTTGCTAGTTAGCACCGGAAGTAGCATCTGCCCGTTTTAGCTAAGGGCTAATGCTAACGCTTCTTGTGAGACTTTTGTTTTGTTTCGGTAAAAATAGTTCTTATCGTCAGTTAGCTGAGATTCTTCTCTTTAATCTGGTATAACACATTAATAGGTTTTTAAATATTAAGATGCTCTGAGACACAGTGTCGTGGAAAAAAAAAACAGGGTCCCCGCCGGCTTAACAGGTTAACCGTGGCGTGCGGTGCAGTGGGTTGTGCAGACGTTCTGCCCTTGACTGTTTGTTTACTCAATAAACGCATCTCCTCTTGATATTAGGCCATGTATGTTCCATACCAGTGGAGTTTGCTTTTTGTTGTTGTGTTTATTGATCAAAAAGCAAACCTTCAATACAGCTGTTATGTGGTCAAGGTAAGTAAAGTAATAATTGAAGCTGTGTATTGGTTAATATTAGTGTATGACTTAAAATGAAAACACAACAGCATTTCACAAAACGCTACAGCATTTCACAAAACGCCGCAGCATTTCAGAAAACACCACAGCATTTCACATTGGACGGAAAGGGTATTCCGTAGGGAGAACACTTCTTGTTTATGATTGGACAGAGCCAGCCAGACAGCACTGCTGTGATTGGTTGTTTTTGCTGCCAGTGAAGAAATGACGCTTCGTGATTGGTCAACGTCCGACAGCGCAATATGTCCCAACCGGTCCCTCCCAACACATCAGACGTTAGCACACACTCAGAGCTCACAGCTCCTCATATCTGTTCAGAAACTGGACAAAAGTTAAATATGTACAAACCACAGATGGCGAATACAGTCGCTGCTTTATTTATGTCTGTATGACGTTGTTGTGAGTGTGGACGGAGCAGCTACAGGTTAGTTTAGCCTGATGGATCCGATTCCATTCTGAAAACACGCATTTTAAAAGCTTTTCGCCTGCCGTCTTGTCTGCAGACTTGTCAAAGCATTAATTCATGGTTTTTACTAACCGTTATCAGTATTAGTTACTTCGGCATCACTTTGAAACGTGTATTACAATTAAATCACTGTCAAATATGTTCATTTTGTTGTAGTTGGTATCTCCTATAGGATTTACATGGAGATACTTCCCGCCCCCTCTCCAGCGCGTCTTGTTTGAATGACAGCCGCGGTGAAACTCAAGCGATTAGAGCGATGCGAATATTGGGCAAGGCAAGGCAAGCTTATTTATACAGCACTTTTCAACTCAAGGCAATTCAAAGTGCTTTACAAAAAAAAAAATGAAAGACATTAAGCATTAAAAAAGAAAAGCTAATCAAATAAACATTAAGGAAAAATACATGGATAAAAGTTACAGTGCAGTCTAAAATATAAATAGTTCAATTAAACATTACAAGAAAAAGTACATGGATAAAAGTTACAGTGCAGTTTAAGATATGAATAGTTCAATTAAAAGCAGCGACAAAAAGAAAAGTCTTCAGCCTGGATTTAAAAGTAGTCAGAGTTGCAGCGGACCTGCAGGTTTCTGGGAGTTTGTTCCAGATGTTTGGAGCATAATAACTGAACGCTGCTTCTCCATGTTTAGTTCTGACTCTGGGGACAGAAAGCTGACCAGTCCCTGAAGACCTGGGAGATCTGGATGGTTCATAGATTAGCAGGAGGTCAGAAATGTATTTTGGGCCTAAACCATTCAGTGCTTTATAAACCAGCAGCAGTATTTTTGAAATCTATTCTTTGACCAGTGTAAAGACTTCAGAACAGGAGTGATGTGATCCACTTTCTTAGTGTTAGTGAGGACTCGAGCAGCGGCGTTCTGAATCAGCTGCAGCTTTCTAATAGATTTTTTAGTGAGACCTGTGAAGACACCATTGCAGTAGTCGAGTCTACTGAAGATAAAGGCATGGACAAGTTTTTCCAAATCCTGCTGTGACATTAGTCTTTTAATCCTAGATATGTTCTTTAGGTGATAGTAGGCTGATTTAGTAACTGGGTAGTCTACCATAGTATTTACATGGAGATAAGCCCCTTAAAAACCATGAATTAATAAAGCATTAATTCTGTGTTTACTCCTGTGATTCAAAAAAGACGCTGGAGAGGGGGCGGGCCGGATCTCCATGTAAATCCTATCGGAATCGGATCGATTAGGCTAAACTAACCTGTAGCTGCTCCGTCCACACTCACAACAACATCATACAGACATAAATAAAGCAGCGACTGTATTCACCATGACATAGACAGTCTGTGTTTTGCATATCTTTAACTTTTGTCCAGTTTCTGAACAGATATGAGGAGCTGTGAGCTCTGAGTGTGTGCTAACAGCTAACGGCTGATGTGTTGGTCCAATCACGAAGTCATTTCTTGATTGGCAGCAAAAACAACCAATCACAGCAGTGCTTCTCTGACTGGCTCTGTCCACAAACAATATCACAAACAATAAGTGTTCTCCCTAAGGAATAGCCTTTCCGTCCAATGTGAAATGCTGCAGTGTTTTGTGAAATGCTGCGGTGTTTTGTGAAATGCTGTGGCGTTTTGTGAAATGCTGTGGTGTTTTGTGAAATGCTGCGGCGTTTTGTGAAATGCTGTTGTGTTTTCTGAAATGCTGTGGCGATTTGTGAAATGCTGTGGCGTTTTGTGAAATGCTGTTGTGTTTTGTGAAATGCTGTGGTTTCTTGCACTTCAGGGCCACCGTACCATAGAGATGTTTTTATTTTAAAGTAAATTGAGATGGAACATAGTAAAAACATGTAAATTCTAATGTCCGCCTAAAAAAAAAACATTACTTATAGTGAAAACCACCCTTGAATGATGAGTTTACTAGACTAAAAGCTTTAGGAATCCAAACTATAACATATAATAAGTACCCTGTATCAAGATTGATGCAAAACAAGTGAAATTTGACCTTTTTAAGAGAGGTTTAGAAAAATAAAGTCCACCTCACCTCTGGGTAATTTGGGAACCATCAGTTCCATTTGAACGTTTTCACTGTAAAAATCATTGTATTACTTTGTATTATCACTATAGGTATTCATTCCATCCAAATACAACTGTTGTGAAAAAATAAATAAAATAAAAATAAAACATACTCTGTTATCGTCTTAGGCCCCACGGACCCGTAATCGCGTCATTTTCAGGAAACAACGTCTAAGGAAGCTTAATATTTAATAAACTATGAATATTTTATATCCATAGAACGGGAAAAAAACTAATTTAACTGATCTTTTTCATTTATTTTTTCACAAAAAACACACAATGCTAACAGTGAGCCTCTGAATTAGCCCCGAGCGAAAAATGCTAACCTATTACTGCACTACTGAAAATCACTCCTAGCTCCCTTATTACTTATCCTAGCTCCACATCAAACACATTGTTTATGACCGCAAGGAGACACAGAATCTAACGGTGCCCACCTCAACACTAAAAGATACAAACTAGCGAGGTTACCAACAAAAACGTACATCAAAACAAGTGGCGCTAGGTATTAGCATTAGCACTGCACACACCCACCGCGTGTTCCAATGAAAAGCATACATATATATAAATAAAGTATAGAGTATAGGTCAACACATTTCAGTATAACACACCAATTGCGATATTACTCACGTTTGACCGTGGAGCAGGGTTTCTATGTACCGAGAAGTGGGTAGTTTAATGAATCTGTTGACGACAAAACCTCCGCGCACACAGACAGCCAAGGCAAGCTACCTGAATTAAGTCTCTCCCTAAACCGGAAATACCGGAAATGTGACATCCGGTTTGTCATTCACAATAAAGTTTTTCAAAATAAAGGTACATTTAATATTGACGTATCAAATTGATTCAAATGTCTTACACAACACATGTATCGAGACAATAAATTAACTGTTTATATAGTCGATCAACACTGTGTATGTTACTCATTACAGGATAATCACATGGCACTAAATCAGACCGGCTGTTCTCCTCTGTTTACATCCTGCTGGTTTAAATTATGTGTTCTATAGGCTCTGTGCACAAGATTGAGTTGAGTAGTGAGCCATTCGTTTTTTTTTCGTGGTGAGATGTCTGCTGAGAGGTCCTTGTATACCTCGCTGACTTTGAGGACGTCTGGGTCTGGCAGCTCCCCCCGCACGGCCTTGTAACGTGTACTCCTTTGAACACAGCTACATACAATTACTTAGGACAATATATATTACCTTACACCGTCAGCAACTGTAAACTGCTTTGGCATAGTGGAAATGAACACCATGTCACTCACTCTGCCTGGTTTCACACACTATTAATTACACAAAAGAATTGTCAATTTAATTGAAAAGGTCGTTGATGCAATATACTAAATCAGCTCTTGGCACAAAGGAAATACTCATTAAATCATGGATTGGCTGTGAACACATACTGTTCTATTGTATTGCATAGAAAGATGTGTTACTGTTGTGCTTGTAGTGGAAATACTGTTTGTAGTTGTAGATAGAAAAACAAAGATGGAAAACATTTCACCATACATTGTTTAGGAGTTTTATATGTATTGGGTGTTTATGGTTAATGTGGGAAATTAATAAGCAGAGCTGTTGCTGGTAAATTTGTGTGCCATCATAATAGTAATGTGTATACAGCGTTTCGTGAATATCTGGAAAACTATATGCGAGTAGTTTGGAGTCATTTGAGACATGTAAATCGTCAAAAATGGTACATTCTCTGTTAGCTTACGTTCGCCCCGATTGAGCTAGCAACTATTTTATTCGCAATTTAACATGATATTGGATATGGGCTTAACTTGTCCTGGACTGGTATTTTCCCGATCTTTTCCCGAGGAGGTGTTTGCGAAAAAGCGCTTAAAATGCATGAATAACACAGATTTTTCAAAATGGCCAACTTTCTGGGGGGCGGGGCTAATGGAAGCTATTTTGAAATATGTTCGCAATTCCATCAGTAATGTCTGTGGCAAGATTGGGGTAGTTTGGAGAAACTATATGTGACTATCGCACAATAGGGGGCGCTTTGCGTCCGAAAGTCATTTTAGCGATTTTGTGGCATTTAAATCGTCAAAATTGGTACATGTTCCGACAAGTATGCGAAAATGCGCTTAAAATGGACATATTTCAAAATGGCCGACTTCATGGGGGGCGGAGATAATGGAAGCCATTTTGAAATATGTCCGCATTTCCATGAGGAATCTCTGTGCCAAGTTTCGGGTAGTTTGAAGAAACTATATTTGACTACCGCACAATAGGGGGCGCTACTGAGACATATTTGCTAAAACGTCCGATTTTTTTCTACAGTCTGGAAAAGGTTGTGGGCTGTGACATGCGTTCCGAATTTAAAGGCCGTAACTCATTTTCTCCCCTACTTATGGCTCGGTACATTTTTTAACCCTTCGATTTCGAGAAAAAACTGAATAGGACACGCCCACATTTTTCATTGGTTGCGACCCTTTAAATCTCAGTTTATACTCACCCTGCCAGTATGTCTATGACAATATATATTTTTTTAGTCCATCGGTTCTTGAGATATAAATTAGTTGTGTTTTTGGCGCCCCCTATTGTCCGAAATGAAAATTGTTTGTTGTGCCTATTCCCCAAGACACACTGAACCTATCCACCGAAATCTGTGATATTTGGATACATTTTGGATGAATTGTGAGCATTTATGTGTAGGCCACACCCTTTTGCTAATACGTTTTGATTGATGTCGGCCACATTTTTCCACACCTCGTGCTCATTTTGTACGGTAATGTGTCTGCCCCTCCATTGATGCTGTGCACTAAGTTTGGTTTGGAAAATCAAGAAATTGGAATTTAAGTTAATATTTCAATGTTTTTCACATTATGCTAATTTAAAAAAAATCAAAGTAGGCGGAGCTTCGGGATATGAGAGGATAATATGTAGAGCTGCTCCACCCGGATAAGTGTGCAAAATTTCAGGTCCGTCAGACTTACGCTGCGACTTTGTAAATTTTTCGAAACACTGAATTTACACAGGTGGCGCTAGAGAGCAAGTTGAACAATTTTCTCCCATCGAATCCAGAATGTTAACATTTTCACCGGTCCTGGCGGCGTTGCCAAATGTCGCTACATGAATAGTGTCGTAACCCCCTCAAAAACAGGTCGAAAGTGCAGAACCGGTAACAGAAGAATAATAATACTGACGATTCAATAGGTCTTTGCACTACGTGCTCAGGCCCTAAATAACCAGAAACAGACGTAGGCATTTCGAGCGATTACCCAAGATCCTCAGCTATGGTTTAAGCTCGCTGATTGGATGTTTTAGCCGCAATGCATGCTGGGATTTGGTGTTTATATTATATGAAATCCGGAAAACATTTTAAAAGTATAAAATAATACTTAATTCCGAGTGCTCTTGCTTTTCTCTTTGAAAGTCATCACATAACGGCATTGTAATACACGGTTCGGCTGCATTACATATTATAGATCTGCCGTAGTTCTTTATTTAGAGAGCCCTGATGAGAAGACCTTTGGAAAAACTGGAAGAAATACCGTCGAAACTGAATACTTGACGTGGATCATAAATATATCAACAATTAAACAACATCTTCAATTTCTCTTCACACAATACGTCTCCTTGCAGTATCAACACTAATTCGGCTGACTTTTACATTTGATCTAATTCATAGATAGGTTATATTTACACCATAACGGTGCACAGCTGATAAAAAATAGGGTGACCAGAAGTACCCGTTTTCCGGGGACAGTCCCCGTTTGTATTGGCCTGTCCCCGGTTGACACTGTCCCCGGAAATGTCCCCGTTTTTTACGTTAAAAACACATAGCAGGGTGAAATAAAACGTTTCATGTCAGTAAACACTGGGTAAACACTGCAGACTGTGGTCAAGCCAGCCCCCACTTCGGAAAACACAGTCAAGTCAGCCCGCACGTTTTATTGCGGTGCGCGAATATCCTATGCATTACGGTAGAGGCCTGTAAAAACTGCCTTCAAAATAAAAGCGTTTTCTCGGTCAATAACAAATATACCTAAAAAACACACCAAACATATTCATATATACTGGAGCTTAAATTAAGAAATATGTACTATATAATATGATCAATAATAATTTAAAACAAACTACGTATAACTACCACATTATAACTGAGTGAATGTAAAATGTAAGGATGCAGTTATGAAGACATATCTGACATTTCCACTGGGTGACTAATTTCAATTGATGTTGACACCATCTCACAACACTCCTAAAATAACATTACTTTCTGAAGCACAATTTCAAATGTATGCTGTTTAAAATATCAAATTAGATCTATTGTCCATCTATATTTTGATTGTTATTTAATGGAAACTGTCCATAATCAAAGAGTCATTCGAAGTCAATCAAATGCTTATTTCACTCCAGGGTGATAGCAGGAGACCCCGTCACTCAGAAAATCCGGACAATCTGATGTAGAGTTTCAAAATAAAATACTTTTGAAATCTCATATATGGGCTATCGTCCTTCGGTTTTTATACAAGAATAAATACAAAACTGTCAAATTATCAAAGACTTATTTCACTCCAGGGTGATAGCAGGACACCCCATCTAGTCACTCAAAAGAAAAAAGAAAAGACCTTTGAAGTCTCATATATGGGCTATCATCCTTCTGTTTTTAGATAAGAATGAAACAAAAACTATCCAGTATCAAAGACTTATTTCACTTCAGGTTGATAGCAGGACACCCCATCTAATCACTGGACAATCTGATGTACAGTTTCAAAATGAAAGACCTTTGAAGTCTCATATATGAGCTATCGTCCTTCTGTGTGTATCCAACAGTTCAAATGTTCGAATTACATTGAACCAGAATTGTCCCCCTTTTTTATTTAACAGTCAAGAAAATTGGATATGTAAATGATATATATTGACCGCAAAACTCAAAATGTCCCCGGTTTTAATTTTGAAAATCTGGTCACCTTAATATAAAAGGACTTGTAGTTTTTAAAGATATTACTGATTTTCTTTGAATATAAGAATGTAAATACTGAGTCTGAAATAGTATAGCAATATGCTGTAAAATTATGTGAAAACATGAATAAAACTACACATCTTCAGATGTTGTACATACATAAGTGTCCTACACTAACAATACAAAGTTATTATGGCTGTGTGTACCTTGTGTGCACCGCCTAGTGGTTAAAGCACATTATTGAATTATTGTTTTTATGTGTTATATGTGATTTAAAAAAATATTAAGAGTACATATATACTTTCATAGGGGGAAAGTAGAAGGTCTGTGATAGAAATATAGAATATAAAAAATCAAGAAGATACTATAAGTGATCTCTACAATAAAACAGTTTAGTGCAGGATGTACAAAGATATTAATAGGAGGAGGTGCAAAACAGACAAACTAATTAACCTTTATTTAAACATTAAAGAATACTTTAGATTAAGGTATCTATCTACAGATAAATATTAAGCCTGACAAAGTATACTTAACGTCTAATATATTGCTTTCCTGCAATGTTAACTATGTTGAAGCACTTATTTTAACTGATATTATACACATTAATTATACTCTTATGTATGTAGTTAGTATAAGAAATGTGCAGAATATGACATGGTTTAATGGTGGAGGTACACACATATTGATAGATGTCGTAATGCACTGTTGAGGAACCTGTGACCCAAGATTGTCATTCATTGCATAACTACACCGTAGTTGTGTATGATATGTCAATAAACCTTTGAAAATCTTGAAAGGGATGTGCAAAATAGCCATAATATACAGTCTTTAATTAACTATTAGTAGAGAATAACGAGTAATGAATATACTTTATTACTCGTTTCCATTCATGTCAATTGCAGATACATGTTTAGTCTTCTCAAGCACCAACTATCAAATATCTCTCCTGATTGTTGGCACTTGACAATCACCTTCCCTGAATTTTACTCAGGTGTAACTAAAGTCTGATTTAAGGGTTGTTTATATTTCACATCATTAATCAGAATCTGCAAAGTAACTCAAATAAATGCAGTGGAGTAAAAATACCAGGTTAACCTCTGAATTGTAGTGGAGTAGAATTACAAAGTATCAATGAGCTGTCATGTGGGTTTAATGCTATATATTAATGCTGCGCATTATGGACACAAGCGATGTTCACCCATTTATTAATTATATGTTTTACATTTGATAACACCAATGTGTTTAATACTGGCAACTTCTAATTGTGGGAAAAACGAAAACGTTCAGTAGAGACGTCCCATAGAACATTTTACGAAATACAATAGCATGTGTAGTTCTGGGGGGCGTTCGATTCCAGTTTTGGATAGACTGGCGTGGTTTCGTTCCATTTCAAACAGCTGTTTGACTCTCGTAGTTTGAAGATTAATCACGGGAACTGTAGTCCTAAACGATAGCTGGGGATTATGGGTAGTGTTGTGTCTTCGGCCATCCTAAACTCCTAGGGCCCTTCTCACTTCTCTTATTTTTCATTTCCTCGCTCCTCGGTCTCACCGGAAGTTGATTTGTCTGCGCCATCTTGAGTAGCGTCCCAGTGGCCTTATTTTTGCCGGAGGACCGAGGATCGAGGAGCGATAATGGAGGAGCTATAATCGAGGAACCACCAGACCATCCTTCATGAAATCCTCAGACACTCGCCCCGCCCCCTTACTGTGTATCGCTCACTGATTGGACGATGCAGTGCATGCACTGATCTGATGCTTCTTGACATGAGAGCAGTTTCCCAGCAGAGTGAAGAAAACACATGAAACTCACGGGAGTCACTCCTCAGTTTATACCGTGTTTTGTTTCAATTCATGTTTCATTTAGTTACAAATATGTGATATATCTGAACAACAACGTGGTCACAAATAATTGTATTTATATTTTGGAAACATTTTCATGATCGCTTTTTTTTCGTTTTACATTTTCATTTATTGTCATTTCCATTCAGTCAGTCATTAAGTGCTTTTAAAATGTTAATGTGCTACATATCCAAACAAACAAAGTGTGCAATCCAATGAATGTTAATCTAACTGGGTTTTGATAGATAACATATCTCTTTCTTCTCTCAATTATTTTATTTCTATTGTGCACTCTAATCAATATTAATCCAACTAATGTTCGTTTATTTTTTGTAAGAATGGCTTTTATCTTTTTTGAGAATTAGTTCTTATTTTATTTTATTTATTTGGGTCTACAACAGATGATACAAATGTTTGTGTCAGTAAATGTGTGCTAACAGAGGCGGGGGTGTTTGTGGAAATAACGGGGACAGAGCTGCTGTCAGACGATCAGCTGTGCAGCGTCATCACAAACGGACGTCGCTTCACGTGAGGCTTCGGAGGAAAGGACGTCCCATTGCTCTCATTTCCCTGCTTCTCGTGGTTTCCCTGCGCCTCCATGCTTCCCTGGTGGGAGGGACTAGTCGGAGGGAAACGACGCAAGTGAGGGACGCAAGGATTCCATTTAACCGAAGTGAGAAGGGCCCTTAGAGGCCTACGTCTGTTTCCGGTTATTTTTATTTTGAAATTCAGTTCCTGACGCGACCGTTGACCCTGATTCAGGTCCCTGATCTCTTTCC